>NW_027176340.1:13246037-13453537 GCF_023349555.1 Cebidichthys violaceus | reverse complement strand
ATGTCAAATGTAGGCTTTTACAACTATATTCCTTGGTTTAGAGTTTACCTTATATGTTTGCTCAGTTATCTTTATAATCTTACAATTTGTACTCTTTTAGGTTCATGCATAGTTGTACATTCACAGACCTATGACCAGTCACTTATTTCATGTATTGCTCGATTCCTAAAAATATGAGTTAAGGGTCGATTAGAGGCCAGCAGCACTGTCGCCCACCCCATCTCTGAGAAAAACAGCATGCCCTTTGTATCAGCGGTAGGGTCAGTCTGACTGTCCGGCGTATCTCTGGTCAGTATGTCATTCATGTTGTCTGAGACAGAAGTTTGGCAGATTCATCAAGGAAGTTAGAATGGGGAGGGGGAGAACTAGGACAGAGCGGGGGATAGATTTACGCTGAATGCATAGACACTGGACATTTAGCTGCATTTCAATGAGGAGTTAATTTACGACGATGTCCGGCGTATGAATGACCTTCTGACAGGTGTGGCTCTTGCTATTGATTAATTGGTAACCCAACAGTAAATCACAGGCGCCCCAATGTCCCACACGCCCCGTTGGGAACAGGATCTGAGGACGGTTATGAATCCCTACTGTATGCATGATGAACGAAATGACTGTTTAAAGGAAAGTTGAGAGCTGATGAGTAAGAGGAGGGGGGTTATCATGAATAGGGGGACGAGGTTATAAAGTAAGGTACATTTCTTTGTTTTAGTCAGTTGAGTCCGGACAGCTTGTGTGATGCAAATAAATCTGCGTGAACTGAAGAAAACTTCAATCTCTGTCTTGTGTTCTGTGGGTGATCGTTACTGAGGTATCCTGTGGTATCTCACCACGAGTCAGATAGCAAACAGTTATTGAGCCAGCCTTTTCGTATTAAGTTTAATATAAAGTTAAAGTCCAACAAAATGATCGTAGACATAGAAAAAACCACAACACCATCAATCAATCAACGATCAATGCCTCCCTCAACAAGTTGCAGTTTATATCGACATGAAATTGTCATATTTAGCACATACATTCTTGTGTTATGGCCCAAAAAATATATGTGTTTTGAAAATCTGTATCAGCCTTAAAACTCCTGATGTGGTGGATATCATTCAGAGCTACAACGAGCCATCTCTCTGGGTAACGTATGGGTAAGAATAAGCAGGCAGCTACAGCAGTATTAAACCTGTGCATATAGTGTTAGCTGAATGAGTAAACTTTATCACTTATATGATTACTTCCCATCCCGTTTGACACAGAAATAGAGTGTTACTGTGAATAGAAACGTCCGCTCTATGTATTTTTTTTTATCTCCATAATCCACTCGTACCCTTTTCAGCTGCTCATCCACACCTGGCGACAGCATGATGCAGGCAACGATGGTCCCCAGCAGCAAGATGGAGGCGTAGATGATCCTGGTCACCGTGGAGTTCCTGGTGCTCGGGCAGCAGCTGCACATCAGACAGGTTGCACTGCTGCACAGGCACGGCACCTGGGGACAGACAAAAGCATATGCATTTCAGCATCTACCATCGAAAGACAAAAATACAAATATGCAGGAACATCAAATGCAGATGCCATACAGGTTAACTGAATGATATAATTAAAGTACGAGGAACTTTTTAACTGGTTAAACCAGAGCGTCAGCGAGGAGATTGGCTCTTTCTATAGAGTTATTGTGTCAAATCGGGCGATTTACGGCACACAGGTTCACCAGAAACTCCTTCAGCGACCAGCGCACCACAGACACACCCCAACTCCGGCTCCTCCCCTGGTGCCAGGAGCAGAGCCAACTATTTCAATTTCTAACTCAACTACTTTTTGTATTAAACAAACGTTTCAACAGCAAGCGTGTGAATTCATTCTTCAGATAGAAAAATAGCCTCTTTTATTTGTTGTAAACTCAGTTTTGGTGATCTTCTTTGTTGGTAATGTTCAGTACTTTACAGTGAACCAATGTCATCGCCCTGTGAAAGCATGTGAGGAGCAGTGAGAGATATCGCAGCATAAAAAAACTTCCCATGTCGTTCTGTTAATTGGCAGGAGGCTGAGGCCAATGGCTTCTCTCTGCTTGTCAAGTATGGTGAATCAGATTCAACATGAGGGAGAAGACCGTCATCTGAGAGTCATCTGCCGAGGCAGTACCATCTGATGATCGCTGACTATGGGTCTGTGTCTGTGACTAAAAGATCGTATGAATCTGCTATTTAGTCTCGCTGCCTTTCAACTCTTGAACTAATCTACCAGCCATGGTTATTTGGCTGCTATCATAATTCTCTGAATATTGTAGAGAACCATTATATTGCAACAAATCCTGGTTGTGATCCTGGAAAAGGTCACAATCAGAGGAGCACATCTGAGTCCGACCCTTTGAAGAGGACTATTAATGTTCAGTTGTTTCACTTCAATGAAAAAAAAAAAATGGCACAGCGCTCAAACAGCCCGTGTGTTCAGTTACAATAAAGTGCTTCAGTTTCTCTCTGCCACACCAACAACTGAGCGGAGTCAAGAGATAAAGGAGGCCCAGGAAGATTGTCAACAACTTAATACCCCCGCCAGCCAGACAAGGTCAGCTTAGTACAACCACAGACGAGGCCGGAGGTGTGCCAGATAACATGTAGGCAGCACATGACCAACTGGAGCCAAAGAAATTGGTTCATTACAGTACAATCCACTGAGACGTAAAATCCCAAACATTTCCTGATCACAGCTCCTGTGAGAATATGTTTCTTCTTATGTTTTAAAATCACCATACACCTAATACCAGGAATGTCTGATTATTGGACAACTTGTGACGTTGCCCTTGTTTTATTTATTTGTTTATTTATATATTTCTGTATGAATCCTGAGGCGCCACAGGAGTGGCAGCTTGTTACAGCAGCTTCAGTTTTCTTATATATTTGTGCTTTTCAGTACCTTTTCAGTACACTACTTTTACTGTGTGACTACCTATTTATTATACTTGTTTAGATTTTTTATGTCTCTTGTTCGTTTGCACTATCCACTCTGTGCTGTGATCCTGCCAATGTCCCCGCTGTGGACGTTGTTGTCCTGATCATGTATGTGATATGGATCGTCTGCTCTCTCTCTCCTCCTGCACGCTCACTTAATCCAATTAATCACGTGTAAGCAGATGACCAAGTGTGTTATGATTACCCCCTTGCTTTGCCGTGGGCTTCCTGTACCGTCCCTCACGTGAGCACCCTTTATAACAGACGCCGTTAACGAACATAGAGGTTATTCTAACGTGTCACCGAGTCACCAAGAATATGTTTCGCTTTGTGGAAATAGAAACGAGAAATAATGATGCATTGCAAAGCGAATCAGGTTAAGTGTAGAAATAACCACTAAACGGAAATATTTCATATACTAGTTGAATTATATTATATTCAAGCGCAATGATTAAAACGCGAGATAATTGAATGGAGTTTCGCTTTCTGTCTCCCCCGCTAATGCAAACGACGATTCAATAACTGAATAATTAAGCAAAAAAAAATCCTGCATTGAGAAGAAGTTACCAATAAACCACAGTCGCGAGCTCAAGTACTAAATGACGTGTTGTGTATCTTATGAGCGGAGGACCGGGGCTTCAAACAGCAGACATTTGAGTTGAGTCTGTCGCGTGTAGCCGCTGTGTGCTATATTACCTGTTGCGGGGGCCACTCTTCATGATGTCACCGTCTCTTACATGTCCCGTCAATAATAAACAGTGGTTGTGAATAACGTCGGCACTGTCGGAACTCACCCAGCTCGCGAGGGAAAAGGCTCCCAGAACGGCTCCCATGTCTGCCCAGTACCAGTACCGTTACAGGAGCGGACAAGTCCGTGCGGTAGATCCGTGTTCTTCCTCCCGTCGCTTGTGCTCTGCTCCTCCAGGGTGGAGTCCGAACACTCAGCAGGTTAACAGGCTGACAGCTAAAGAGCTCAGTGTGTGTGTGTGTGTGTGTGTGTGTGTGTGTGTGTGTGCTCAGTGAATCTCGGATCGTCTCCTGGGCTAGAGGGCGTCATGCAGGTGACGTCATGACGACGTTGACCTGTGAACGTGAACTGTGCGCCGTGTGGTTTGACCTATTTATCTAGTCAATATAAAAGCATTGTTATTAAAAGTATTAATTGGATTTATGAACTTTTACTTTAACTTGTATTCATTTGTAATGTTTGACATTAAAACACACTAAGTTTATAAAGTAATAGGCCTCGTTTAGGATAGCAACCTACAGTTATTTTAATTATTGTTAGTTGTCAATTGATTCTATTTTTGCTTTTTTTCTAAAAGTCCAAAATCTAAAAGGTACATATTATATATGTAATATATAATATAATGAAAAATAAATATAATATGTATTAATAATATAAAATGGAGAAAAGCAAAAATCCTCACATTTGACAAGCCTGAACCAGAGATTGGGTGGCACATTTACTTGATAAATGAATGGAAAATCAATTGTTGTTGAATAATCTTCTGTCGATCACCTAATCAATTTCATCAATTACATGTTTCAGCCTGATGCTTTATGGATATGATGTAAAGCTGAGTGGCCTGAAGAAATGCGAGATATGTTTTTGTTTAATTGATTCATAATTTTATGGGTTGTGTTGTGGAAAATCTCTAATGATAATCGGGAGAAGAGTTTCGTTCACAAATCAAAATGATAAAGTCTTCAAAAGATTCAAAGTTCTGTTGTCTGTTTATTCATTTGCAAATGGGAAGATAATTCAACAGAGCACGTATCACAGCAGTCTGTTGAGAAAGCCTTCTACGAAAAACAATATTCAATACTCTTTATACAGTTATTATCTCTCAAGGGAGTCACACCCACAAGGGCTTATCTATTGTATTTTGCTGACTCCCCACAGTTTCGATACCTTTCAGGAAAAACGAGGACAAGCTGCTCATTATTGCATAGTTTCAACTTTCTTGACTCCAGATAACATAAAATTACAGCTACAGTTGTCATTTCCAGTTTCGGGTTGACAGCAAGGACACAGTTGTTTGTGCATATTTTTTTCCATTACAGTTATCATTATGGTTCTTGTTTGAATATAATGCTTGCACTTAATCCCTAACCCTCTCTAATGTTTGTGATGTCTGACATGGTTCATACGGTTACACAAAATGAAAACTCATACTACAGAAACAGTAAATCACAGCTAAGTTTACTTAAAGGTTGCTTATACAGACATTGCAGATGTATGTTTCTTGTTTTTAATCAACAGATTTTCATTTCTTGTACTTGTGGTAATTTCTGGTGAGGATATGCCACCTAGCAACATTTGCAATGTACTCTTTGGCTTTATCAGGCTGGAAACAGGCTGCTTGCCAACTTCATGTCCTTCACAGAAGGACCAGACCAAACATTTATACAACTGTTGCAAAATCCAAAACAATTATAATCTCATCAACAGCATCCTTCACTAATGTGCCAACAGGTGTTTTAGTTGTTGACAAATACACTAATACATAAGTAAATCAGCCCAAGTACAGATGTTACAAACCATTTATTAATGATTATATTCCACTTATACAGTAAACATGTTGCCCATTGAATGTGTGCATGATGTCAGAGACTACATGTGTTAGGCGTTAAAGAGTTTCTTCTTTATATATCAGACAAAAGTCTTGAATGGCAGACTCGAAATGTGTCTTTGCAGTCAGTTCAAACACGAACGATCTTCCCTTATAGAGAGTATAGTTAATGAGCTCACAGTCAAAATGATGGGATCAGTTAGTAGTGTCTGAGGTAAACCACAAACACTGAGCCAGATCATGATGTTTTAACAGAAAAGACAGTCTTCAGCCAGTATATTAGCAAACACACTAACAGTACAACAATCAGCTTGAGACGAGCGAGGTTCCTCTGCAGCCATTCTTGATTTCTGTCAGTAGGTGGAGGCGTTTCATAACTCACTGAGCTCCATCGTTTTCGTCTCTGACTCACAGTAAAGTCTTCAGCCTGGGGTTTCTGTTCAGGTCCACACAGAGAACATGAGTGTAGAGGCATGGATCACTGAATGAATGGAACAGAGCAGTTTTGATATTTAGTGATCTCACCGACATGGTCGATGATGGTGACGTCATCAAACAGGCAGGACAACATCCACAGGTTATAGAATTGATATATTTTGATTTAGTTGATATTCATAAAGTGTGGAAATATTTATCTAAATTGAAATATACCGACCAATAAGACCAACCAATGGACCAGGAGAGTTAGCCCTTCTTCCCACTACTGTGGGCGGGGGAGAAAGAGAGTGCTCTATATTCAGAAATCATATGAATAATAATAATAACTTTATTTATATAGCACCTTAAAAAACAGAGTTTACAAAGTACTTTGACAGACAAAGCAGCAAAAGCAAGGCAACAAGAATGCTCAGTGAGACAGTTGATACAATAAAAATAAACAAAGTCTCTAACAGGGTGCACATATTTCTGCTCACAACACAGGTCTGTATTACAATACTTATTAACAATAGTAATAACATATAAAAAAATGTTGTCTTCTGCCCATTGGCATCATGGTAACATGGATTTCAGGACAGCCAATCAGCTCCTTCCCATCTAAAAACTCAGTTTCAGACTCTTTTGACATCTATTATCAAGTACTAATCATTATTATTGCAGCTTCCTTGTTAAATTACATTTGATTGATTCAGTGTAGGTAACTGCACATAAGAAAAGCAAATTTAAGTTGTGCAATAACTTTATGAGAGGCTCTATGGCCTCAGTATTTGTCCCCAAATACATGTGTCAAAGCTCTTGTCGAAACTCTTAAAGTATTAAAAGTAGAAGTACATACAAAAAAGTCAAACTCTTCATACGTCTTCTGTGCAAATATTTCCCTCATCAAATATGGGGCGTCGCCTGTTTGGGTTTCTTCTGGGTAATCCGGTTTCTCCCACAATAATAATAATAATAATAATAATAATAATAATAATAATAAATAAAAAATAACCAACAGAATTTGAGTTTCATGTTAATGTTGTTAGAAACGTTATGACTTCATAACTAATATGACCTTGTTGTTTAGTATTCCTGAAATCACAGTGAGGAGCCGAGGAGCTGGAAACTCTTCTTAAACTGTTTCTAAGCAGCTGTGCCAAAGAAGACACCGACCAATAGCAAAATACCAGTTAAATCGTTAAAACCCGTCATTCCTTGCTCTCTGTTTACACAAAATGTAAACTAATACTACAGAAAAAATAACAAAGACTGTTGTATAAAAGGTTGCTTATACAGACACTGCAGATGTATGCTTCTTGTTTTGTAGTCAACACATTGTTAAGATTATACCGAGTAGCAACAATTGATTGCAATCTTTAGGCCTTTAAGTTTAACGTAGCAGCGCTTCCCCAACGTCGGGACGTCCTAATCAGCGGGACCTGCCATATTGTACTTGTACTTGGTAAATGGACTGTAGTGTCCGACCTCTCAAAGCGCTTTTACACTACATGTCATCATTCACCCATTTACACCCATTCATACAGTGATGGCAGGGACTACCATGCAAGGTGCCCCCTATCTAACCATTCATACCCATTCACCCATACATATGTCTACTATAATTACTAACATTACAATATCTTACGTTTTTTTAAATTCCTGTTTAAACTTTTGATTTGAAGAATAAATAGACCAAACACAGTGCAAGTGGGCCCATACAAATGTCATATAAAGCTTTTATACTTTATATGCTCCACGGGAAAGTCAAATGACAATCGTATTCTTATTCTGGCTTTTTGGCAGGCTGGGCGCTACTCCGGTGCACTCCAGCACTTATTGGTTTATGTCTTGGATGTAGAAAGATAACTGGATACAACATTGAGCCCCCTTCATTCACATGGAAGTTGCTCAGTGGCACAGAAAAAAAGTAGTGGAACTATGCAACTCTGGAGAAATGTATCCAGGTTAAAAAGCAGTGTTTAATTGTCTTTATGTCCTTTCCCAGGATCACCGATGTCCAAATCTTGAATGCTTCATGGAGGACGAATGATATTATGTTTTTAGCACAAAAAATGTGTTAAAACAAAGTGAGGGGTATGAAAGAATGTCTTGTCACAAGTCTGTATGATCCATAAAAAAACCATAACAACATGCTGTGGCAATATGGGAGCCTGCTGAGATTTCACATTTCTGCAGAGTTGTAAATAGTGGCTCAAGCCAGCATGAAAACAATCTGCCTGGTTCAGCAGGTTTGCCGAGTGTGTGATGAACCCAACATGAGAAATATCTCATCGGTAGTGACCTGTGGTGAGACAGAGGCAGCTCATGGACACCGTCTCGCCCATTGACCTGTTGTTATTTTACCAGCAGATGCTTTAGTGTATTTTAGGCTGAATAAGTAACCCCCGTTTACATAACTCATAACTCACTGCATCAACTATTTCCAGGTCCAGGTGAAAACACTGGTGGTCTGTCTTTGGTGGACAGATGTGGAGAATCCTGTTAGGTCCACTTTGAGGAAAAATTCACTCATGTTGTTAAACTGAAATATGACAGTCTCTAGTGGGCGGAGAGTTGTGATGCTTTCTCTACGCAGTCAGAACACACAGTAAGATGCAACACTGGACCGGAAGCATGAATTCAATCATCTAGTCATGTACAAACCTGTCAGGCTTGATTGGTGCGGTTATGTCTTGTACTGTAAGCTGAGTTCCAGACCAAAGGTTTAATCACCCAGTACATGTTCCAGCGTTATTTTTTGGGTGTTTTTACCTGTATCGCTGGCATTAGTGGAGACGTGATAGGAAATGAGGCAGAGAGAGATGGGGAATGACATGCAACAATTGGATCCTCTATCCACAGGAGTTTAAGTATGAACCTAACCTGAAATTCAGCTTTTAACTTCAAGTTCATGCTTGTAAGACATATATTCCCATTTCCTCTGAAGTACCCGCCGATGCTTTGAAACTGAAAAAGCTAAATATTCATTATCCGAGTACACCACCAGAGCACACGGTGCCCGGATGGATTGCTTTGAGCTAAATGCTAATGTCAGAATGCTAACAAGCACACACACCAAGGTATAATGTTTACCATGTGCACTGAACACAAAGTACAACTGAAGCTGAGGGGATGCAATTCATTTTGCAGGTATTTTTGGTCATAAACCAAAATATAGGAAAAAGTGGGAAAAGAGAATCAACAAAAATGATTATGCTTCATCTTCTGGGGAACATGAATGTCTTCAGCATACAATGGTTGTTGAGATATTTCAGTCTCAAAGTTGTGGATCGACATTACCATGACTTGATCCAAATATCTCAGATGTTTACCACCTTTCCTACGGTGTGCGTCTATGGAATTTATTTAATTATAATTCTAGGATTTTTCTGGGACAAAATGGACCAAGGGTTTGCTTTCAAGACTACAGTCAAGTCCTCAGCAGTGACTTCTCAACTAATTCAAGCATTGCAGAAGATGACTTATGTATCCTGTACTCTGCATTTGACCGTGGCTTTTGACGGGCCCTTGATTATTGTTTGCTGTTAAATACATACATAGTTGTAAATGTTTGACTCATGCTGAATTATTGCTAGTTAAATTCTAATCAAGAATGAAAGCAGTTTTGTGGTTTCTCGCCAGTCTGATTCAATTCAACCACTAGGTGGAGACAAATCACGATTAGAGTTTGTCTTTGTAGCTGGGGTGTGCTGGAAACAACAATGCATGTTGTGGAAACTTTAAAATTATGGGTTGGTGATGGTTTTATGTTTTGTGTTGTGCCATTGTTTCATATCAACACTGATCTGTAATAATTCAAGGTGAGCACTCAAATAGAATTCAGAAGCCAATTGAATGGAGTTTACCATCCACACGGCACCATCAAACATTATGTAAAGAGACGGGGGATCATAGGTGCGCATCACCCATCAGCAGTGACATTTATTCTTTTATGATTCAATACAATAGCTATAGAGCAGCTGTGGCCAAGACAGTAGTGGACACAGCGACCAGGGAAGGAACTTTTTTCTCTCTGTACAGACTACTGGTCACTTTTATTCTTCTATCAACCAACTCCAGCAGCCCAGTACACTTTACAGCTGCGGCAAAACAGAATACACTGCTTGACAACAATCACAAAATACTCCATAGCTGCCGTGTTGCTCAATTTGAAAGCCCAAAACAAGGCCCACAGGGTGAGTCAGCATCCCCTCCAACACTTCCAGGTAAATCACTCGTCAATCCATTACAGTTGTGAATGTCATTTGTAAAGTGAAACATGTCTTGCCAGTCTCAGGAAGTGAGTCAACATCCTCAGCGCGCGCGCGCGCGCGCGCGCACACGCACACACACACACACACACACACACACACACACACACACACACACACACACACACACACACACACACACACACACACACACACACACACACACACACACACACACACACACTTTATACCTGGGCCTTCAGTGATGTCTTACTACAGTTGAACCACCTCCTAATAACCTCATTATGACGCCACAGCTATGGTTATTTGTTTCTAGGGGTTTAACAATACATGTATTCGTATTGAACTGATCGGTACGAGGCTTACGTTTGAATAATACTAGTGCATTTGGAAAATGCAGAAGCTTAAATTGTGGGAAATGTAATGTTTTCGGTGGATCCACTGCGCTCAAACTGGCAACCCACATGACGTAACAGACAGCTGTCTGACACTCCGACCCCGGAAGAAAAACATTCTACACGCGACGTGACTCTAAACTAGTTTAGCTGGAAAACAACAGCAGCACACAAGCTACGATCTCTCCCCGCAGCGTTTAACTGTTCTCTGTAATGTAATGGTACTACTTTATCGACATGCAGAGCAGAGTTATCAGGTGTGTGTGATGTCAGACGAGGGCGTATACAGTCCGCAGTCCGCACTTGGAGTTGTATGAATCCAGTCAGTCAACAGTCTCAGTGTTATGCTAATTTTCAGCTAATAAAGTTAGCCAACGATACAACGGTATCCTGAATTTATTTTACACATAACACCACATTCTCTACTGATTCAAATGGGGCTAAAACAATCACCACACAATTCCCATTTCTCCAGACCATAATTCTTGCTTTGTAAAAGAAAACAAAACCCCAAACAGAGAATCAAATGTCCGACCCTAACCCTGCGATGACGAGATGCTTTGTCATTAACCGACAATGCATATAGTCAAAATCAACGTAATTAACATAATGACAAGAACAAACTCACAAGAACCAGTCACATATATTTTTATATGACAACAAAGCATGACGAATCAATCCAACAACACTGCGGTGCTAAAACACGTATTCATCCACACACTGAAGAGCACCATTCAAATATGATTCACATCAGAGGGAACAATATTAACCATATCATAAAAGTGACACCATAAACAAATGAACACAGTAGTAATGCTACTGCAGATGTAAAAACAAAAAAGCACTTCACTTAACAAAGCTGCTGTTCACTTAAAGACAAAGTCCATCCTCCTTTCTTTGTTAACAAAGAGTTCAATGACAAGGTTGTACAGAACATCGGTGCGGTTCAGTTCCACCCAGAGGTCTTCCTGCGAACATGTTCGTTGAGTTGTAGATCCACTTGGGTCTCAGCAAAAGTTACAAACACCAAGACGCTCAGTCGCAAATAAAACTCATTCCCAGCCATAAAATGTGCAATGCTTCTCCGACGCTGTTAGTTGGAAATACCGTTCATACAAATCGTTTTCCTGGCTGGGTCAGGGCTGCTAGCTGTGGGGTTGACCGACCCTTTGATACAATGTCCATTTTTCTGGAAATGTCCTTCTTGAGAAATCCGTTTCTCCTCCTTCAGCAATTTAGTGTTAAAAAAACAAAGCTAGTTAAAAAAAAAAAAATAATCTACACCAAGCAAAACGCAAAAAATGTCATAACTTCTTACATATCTTTTTAACTTTTCAACTTACTAAATACTAACTTCTGATAGCTGCTTCAGCTTCACAACAGTGATCCTCGCCCACTGACCAATCACGGTGCACGTTATTGCTGATGTACTTGTAGGCTACCTACAATACTCTGACATGTCCAATCAGATCTTTGACAATCAACAATATCGTCTCCATATACTTTAATCTGCAAAGGCTATCCAGCAGGCCTTGAGCCTCTCTTCTTACCTAGAGGTGAAATCTGATTGGATAAGAGCTCTAATTAAAACAAGCTGCACTGGAAGCAGCACTGCAGTCAGGAAGCAGAGCAGCTGAGGAAGACAGTAGCTGTGCAATGAGAAAATAAGATAATGGGAAAAAAAAAATGTAATACATGTAGTATATTTGTGAAAAATGATTAAATTATAAAATAGCTATAATGTGATTCTGTTTCGGCCAGCAGAGAAAGCTTTGCTAGCCCTGACGGCCCACCACTGCCTAAACCCGATCTGACCTGATGTCTTAGAATCCAAACGGATTCAATCCCACTGACCAGAGCCCTGTTGGGCCCCATTGGACTCAGATCATTTGCAGATCTCTAATATGACTGATGGAGATGGTCTGATAGGCCTTTCATTTCCTACATCTGTTATAGATGTCCATCAGCAGACATGCTCTGTTTTCTATTGTGGAGAAAAGGTCATACCAATCCTGACTTTTGTACTGTACGTATTGTTTGCGATTAGTGGAATTCCCATCAGATTTCCAATAAAAGGCTCACAGGCAAACAGGCTCACAGCCAAAGGTAGGAATTATCTATCACTACTTCTACCCAAACTCACCTTTTGGCTGCTCTTGATAGCATTGTTAGCTGTTGAATACTTCTTTGGAGTGACTGTTATAAAGACCTTAAGGTGGTGTTATCTAAAGGTTTTCTTTCGTTCAGAAATATTCACTTGGGTGCCGCTGTGGCACAGGAGGTAGAGTGATATCCACTAATCAGGAGTCAGAGGGTTGATCCCTGTCTTGTTTACATATGGGGAAGTGTCGGTGGTCGAGACACTGAACCCAGAATGTCCTGATGAGCAGGTGGCACCAGTGTATGAATGTGTGTGAGAATGTGTGAATGCTGGCTTGTGCACAAAAAGCACAAGAATAAAAAAGCCCTGTATAAATCAGTCCATTCACTTGTAGCACTATGACTGCCAGGCAATAGGCTGTGGTAAAAAATTCAAGCTATGAGGCTTCTGCTAAACCAGCTAGCGAACTGCAGCTCAGACACGTTTCACTTCCAAAAACCAAGATGTGGTCTTAAAGAAGTTCCTTTTCTAATATGACTCACAGGTATATTTACAAAAAAATAAAAAAATGGAAGTTATGTCAATGTATTTGTATGGCAGCATGGATTGCTAGTAGCCTACTGCTAAAACTTGACTCCAGGCTGCTGCTGTCATTCCATAATCTTGGAAGATAAACTGTAACCATGCCGATTAACAATTTAACTAAAAACACAAGTTGCCATTGAACTATATAACATAGCAAATAGTTTATTGTTTGGTAGATGATTTTATAGCTATTATCTGGCATTAGCTTGTTAGCTAGCTGCACCAGGCTAACCCTGCTAACTTAAGGAAATGTAGGCGTTGACATTGTGGACTTATAACATAGGTTGATGTGAATAAGGTTAATTGAATATTTTAAGAATGTTTATTCTACTGATGTCATTTGCACTGCCCTAATGAGGGACTGCCAATTACTAGTGTGAGGTCACACTAGCTAGCTTGTTGGTTCAAGTAAGCTAGCATGGTTGAGTTAGATTGACCGGAGCTTTTCTTTGCAAAGTTGTTAAAAATAAAAAAAATGTATTCACCTTTGTGACAAAGTGGGTGAGAACACACTATTTGCCCCATATTACACTAATCTTTATTGATCCAGTTGCATTTCATGAGTTGCTTTGTTACTTACCATACCCACCATGTGTTCTAGAGGTCAAAGGAGGAGGCACCCAATCATTTCCTCTATTTATACTCTGGATGATCTTAGCAGTGATGTCAGAGGGTCAGACCAAGTACAGGGGGGACTAGAGTTTGTATAGATATGTTTGTAGGTTGGTTATGATGTGTTTTACATTGGTGTGAGTGTTTAGCAAATTGTAAACAATATACAACTGTTGGCTACCTAAGGTGCTGTAAGGTAAAGCTTGTGTTTATTCATTATTGGAGTCAGTAAGTGTTGTCACCTCTACTCATGGTAGGAGCTAGAGCCTACTGATGGAAGGCTTTATATAAGGAGATGACTTTGACTGTATTTTGTTATCTGGACAAAGCCTCTCGTGTCTGCCGCCTACCATTTCAGAAGCCACTCTGGACAGGCTTCATCACAATCTTATTTCTATGTTTGTGACTTTCTGGCACATTGACATTATAAGGTATTCTAATCATTAGAGTAAAAGGGGCATATCACGGTCATTTTTATGTTCATACTTGTATTGTGTGGAATTTGAATTCCCTTTGCTGGTCAGCATTCAAGATATGCAATAAAAGAAGATTAATCATTAACGTATGATATAGAAATATAACAGCATAGTTAATTTTTCTCAATTTCAGTTTCACTGTGTGAATCGTGATGTATCAAACACGGCCTCAGACGCTACTGAGACACTTTGGATGGCTGGGATCTGAAAAAACAACAAATATTTGGGTTGATTGCGGCTCTCATAAACATCCCACAGCAGTCAGTTTTTCAAATCATTTGTAAAGAAGGAACAAATATGAGCAAAAAAGGGTCTGTAAACTGCAGTGCCACATTTAAATGTTTCCACAGTTCCACACTTCATGATAGCATTGATGTAGTTTACACCGAAACACTACTTTTTATGCAATCTGAGCCGCCGTCTGCCACGAATCTTTGCATGTAAACTGTCAATTAAAAAGCATCACAAAACATAATATTGTATATAATATATAATATACTCAAGCGTATATCAATATTTTTGTACACCCTTGCCAAGCAGTGGCCTCATTGAAATAAATGAGCGGTCTGCATTTTTTCATGCAGTGCTTGAAAAAATGGTTTAACACAGTCATGAAGCCTCTGCAAGAGGTCCTCGAGCTCCACACAAGTTCAAAGACATCCTATCTCCAGCCGACCTCGACCTAGCTAGAGGTCTAATTAACCCGAGTTATTGAAAACACCTGTATGGGTTTGCAGGGTCTTCACAGGCAACTCCCCCAGAAGACGGCTCAGGGCATCACTGGACATCAAGTTGCCGGTGATGATCAACAGATTAAAGTTGCGCGTGACATCCAACACCGTGCATCTGCATTGGGAAGTCGCAGGCGAGCAGTCTCAGGACCTGAACCAAGACTTTGAGATCCACGTCAAAAGCCTTCACCCAACCACTGCTGAGTATGGCGTTACTAAATCTACATGCCAGTCGTACAACCTACAAGTCAACAACCTGATACCTGACAGGTGCTATGAGTTCTCTGTCAAGAGATGCCGAGAACTTGGTGTATGGGCTGTGGACCAACGCCATCGTCCTGGCAAACTTGGATGTTTCCAAATAAGAGCAAGATGTCCCCGTTTTAACATGAAGAGAATTCACAACCTGTATATATTTACTGGCTTTATTGCAAATTAAATAATTTGTCTTGAATTAAAAAAAACTGTGCATTTTAAACTGCTTGGTCCAAATACCTTGACTCTTGGTGGACAATGAAGTTGAAAAATACACACATGGCCCAGCGGCTCGTTAAACTTCTGACCCACATGAGATAATTAGATGGGGGCTAGTGTGATCAGAACCTAGGTAATCACATGAACTGTTATCCACTTTGGGCTTGGATGATTATGTTCTTCTGTCTCAATTTTTGTGTTTTGTGAGTTGTGAGACGTTTTACTTCCGTGCTCATATCTTATTGAGTTCAGACAGAGGCCTCTGATAAGAGAAATTGTCTAATTTCTTGTAAATATGTCATTATGATGGATGCATTCCAAGTCAAGTTAAACATGGCATACAAAGGCTATCAGCGAACTCTGTGGTTTATTAACATTGAAAAGGGAAAGTAATCTCAAACTATATTATTATATTATTGCTCAGCTCATTACTTGATGTTCACAGTAAAATATCCTGAACCTTCCTCCTACCAACATATTTAATATGACTGCAGAGTGAGGTCCCCAAGAATAATCCATTGTAAGAGAAAAAGAATTCTAGCAAGATGTTCATTTATTTATTCTCAAAACATTTTTAGGTATGTAATTAATGTATTTTCAAAGCTTTTAACGAGAAAGTAGCATACTGTGTTTAAGACATTGACAATGGCCGTGATTCAGTGTAATCGATTCATTTTGAAGATTGGTGGTTCAAGATTCGTTCATACATGTACAATACACCTCTGAACTATTTTCTTAGAGGTAAACATTTGTGGTTTAGTTGTTGTCATTTACATATTTTTCTGTTTCTGTTGTCAGACAACTGATTGGTGATATTGTCGTGGCTCAGAACATTTTAATCGGCTCAATAGTAACTCCTGTGAATGATCAGACAGTGATGGGGTTAGAATGATACAATATTAATCTCTATATCTCTGCCATTTCCACGGTCAACAATGAATCCAACAAGGAGGAGAAATCCTTAAAACGTTTTTTTTTGTTTTTTTATGATCAAAAGCTCCACAAAAGCTAATAAATGGACATTTAGGTGATATTGTTCTTTCAGTGTTATTCTAATAATTCATTATAATTATTTAAAAAAAGTCTAATATAATGGTGGTTTGACATTTTTCAGATTCATATCTTTTCTGTGGGCGTAGATGGGAGCTTAACAAGAATCACAATCTCGTGACAGTTGTCGGGTTGTTTGATTATGTTGCCAGGGAGACAGCGATCTTAATTCAATTCTGTAACAACCATGCGCCACACAGTCCTGATGGAGCACATTAGCTCAGTAAACTATGATTGATTTACAGATGAGGATGGTTTCCTCTCATCATTGATGATTTAGACAGACTTCAGGTTTTTTGTTATATTTTATCACTTTCAAGATGTGTTAGCTCAGTATGTATGCTGCTGTGTGAGGGCCGACACCTCAACAGACCCTTTAAAGAACTTCTTTCATTCAGGAACACACACTTTAAATAAATTGTGACATTGTAGAATCAGCAGCAGCTGCAGACTGAAACCTCCACTAAACAGAAAATACGGATCGTACGTTTGAGAGAGCCATGCAGAGATTCTACTTAGTTAAATGACTTAGGGCTTAGTAAGCTCACCTTGAGAATGGTATGTGAGAATCTGGTGGAAAGCTTTCCTGCCATGGTAATCAGGTGTGGAAAATAACAAAAAACAGCTAATAAAATATGCAACCAATAGAGAAATATGATTTGAAAATCAACAATAAAGCTTTTAAACATTTCCAGTAGTCCTTCCTCCCTCTTTGTTGTTTACAATTAGAGAGAAATAGAGACAAATGGCTCTATTTATCGGATCCAGCTCCGATCAGCAGTGATAGAAACAGGACACCCGAGTGTAAATGCTAATTTTTGCCCCTTTTCTGGCACAATGTCACGTGACGCACGCTGAAGTGAATTTATGATAAATACAATCAACAGGGATCTGGACAATAATTATCTTCAATTAACGTACAATACATGCAATTAATATGCACTCCTCACAGACACAAGACTCCATCGACAGAACCAATCATTGTACCTCTGATTGTAATACACACTTTATTCAAACTGGACAGAAACAAAATAAAACCTTTCCACTGTTCCAACAATCACCAGCTCTGGTCTGAGAGTTTGAAAGAGAGACTGAATAAGTAACAGATATAAAGGAGAAGTACCCACTGTAACATTTACACCGTTTACCAACCCTGTTTTCCAGCACGTTAAAACAATCAGAAAACAATACTCATCAGAATCAGATCAGAATCAGAACAGTTCAATGGCACATACAAGGAATTTGACTAGTGGATAGTGCATAACATTAAACAATCAACACGGAAATAGAAACATATTAAAATGTACAATAAAATATAAAATAAAGTGCACAGAACAGTACTTTAAACAAGTATAATGTAAGTGTAATGTAAAAGTGTCAAGTGTTTTTAAATATACTGTAGAAACAGAGAAGAGATGTGCAGGGGAGTGTCCGGTAAGAAATTGTCCTGGGGATGACAGACTCAGTGGGGGTCCCGGGCTTTATTGATGAGCCCGACTGCTGATGGGAAGAAACTGTTCATGTGGCGTGAGGTCTTGGTCCTGATGGACCGCAGCCTCCTGCCAGATGGAAGGGGCTCGAACAGTTTGTGTCCAGGGTGAGAGGGGTCAGCTACAATCTTTCTTGCTCGCTTCAGGGTCCTTGCAGCGAACAAGTCCTGGAGGGACGGCAGATCGTAGCCAATCACCCTCTCAGCAGAACGAATGATGAGAGCGGCTGCAGTGTACCAGACCGTGATGGAGGAGCAGAGGATGGACTCAACGATGGCTGTGTAGAAGCGCACCATCATTGTCTTTGGTAGGTTGGATTGGGATGGGTGGTACAGAGGCATTGGACCCTGTTGAGCTGGGGGAAGGGGGCCTGGTGGTCTGGGGCCTGGTTGATGGAGCCATGGGGGTGGGGTCAGGACTGGGGTCAGGACTGTCCCATTGTCCCCACTCCTAAATGCCTGTTCCTTGTGTCATCTGGCAATGGGAGAGGAGTTTATCGTCTCTAGCAGGTTTCCGTGTGTTTACATTTTGGCATAATTTTGGTGGAAAAAGGGTTTTAAAGTTGCTAGTAGTCAGACCAGTATCCGTGGAATCACGTCCATATTGTAATTCTTAAAAAAGTCCTTCAAATTAATTGAAAAAAAAAAAGTTTTTCAAAGCCCATGTTTCATTCTGATTTCAACAATTAACACTTGGTTATGTTTTAGGCACATAAACAACTTGGTTAGGTTTAGAAAACAATAATGGTTTTGGTTGAAATGAAGTTAGGGGACCTTTGTTGTCATGTTGTAACGTTTAAGGTTCAGATACAACTGTGTAGAGATTGATGCAGCTGTACAAGTTGTTGTAAGTCCACGGACAGAAACCACAACTCGAACACTTCTTTGCGCTACGTGAACAACTTCAACTGTTTCTATCAATCAGTACACCAGCTTACAATACACTGAAAATGACTTTCAGGGACGGATACTTCACCTGCTAATGTCAGGCTCAATGATTACAGTGAAATGAAACTGAATTTAGCCTGAAGAGGTGTTGCAACAGTCTGAAGAATGAGTGCAATGTCTCTGATTTTCCAACCCTGTGTAATACTACAGGGTCTCTGGGTGTAGCCGATCCTTGTGTTTCCTCTAAGTGCTCGTGCACATTCATCATGCAGCTCTGTGTTTTTGTTACCCGACTGAGTTTACAGAATCAGAGAATGAGTGGGAGAGAAAATGAGCGAGATGGTAATATTTATCTGAGAAGACAACACAGGTTTGTGTCGGGGATCCTGCTCAGAAACCACAAAGCACACAGTTTGAGCGAGCTCTCATCTGCCAGCCTTTGAGACCGCTGAACAAGACAGGAATATATATTCAGTGTTTCTGGTTCAGAATGAGGACGTTTGGGGTAAACCGTCTCTTTGAGTGAATGTCTTACCTCTGCAGTATGAGACCACAGGAGAAGGAAAAATGACGCTCTATGCTGTGTTGAGATTTTGCAAAAGTTCCTGTATTTCTACAATCATTTCATCACACACTGTTTGCACAATATTGCTTTGTGCATATCTTATTTGTGCAGAATTGAGAAGTAGCTTGTGAATTATTATCTCTCTGCCTTCGGTCCAACCAGAAACCACCTGTTGCTTTTGTGTACACTTCAATGGGCCAGAAGGAATGTTGGACTGGGAGAGTATAACCTCATATGTTCTATGTTCCTGTTTATAGCACTAGCCTGGTCTGATTCGCAAGCCAGAGTCATTAATCTCTCTACCAAGCCAGGAACTCGTGTATCGGCTGCGAGGCCAGGCCAGGTCAAGGATCTAATAAGTCATTTGGTGAAAGCCTGCCAGCTCCACGCCCTCGGCCTGGACTTCCTGCTCCATTAGAACTGAGGAGGACCGGATGGTCTGCTTCACGAATGATGCAATTCCAAAGAACCCTCAACAATAGATCCAGTAATGATAAACGGTTCTCAGGTATTCATCTAAACTTTCACTTTGCCGCTGCCAGAACACAGTCACAGAGAAGTGAGGCGCCTGAACTCAGCGGCTACACCCTTTCCCGTAACGTTGCGTATGACAAATAGCTGAACATGTTGCAGCATTTCTCCATATCCTCAGGAAATCTAAAATACTATTAAAAATTGACAGTGTGATTTTTGCTGTATGAATCCGATACCAATAAAAATACTTAATGGTTCCTACTGGTATTGTATTACTAATATTACTGGTAACACGGTATTACTGACTGTTCTCCACTTTTTATCATTCAATTACACAGTAAGAACGAATTATGCAATACTTGTCGTGTCATTTATTTATGTTCTTCTGAACTGTTTCTTTGTTCTTCCTTGTTCTTCATAGTCTTGTTGTCTTCAACTACAAGTAGGAACTGGTAACCACTTATTTTATTGGTGCATGATTCATAAAATGAAATGATTCTTTAAATCACAGGCTGTGTTCACAAGCTGGATTTTTTTTTTTTAAATGGCAGAAGAAAGAAAAAAACTACCAAGAAGAAAGAGTTTTTGAACGTGGACTCTGTGCCGTATTTGGTGACGAGTTGTAACCGGATCATTGCAGAGAGCTGGTTTACAGCAGAACTCAGACAGCTAAGGCTGCACAAGGATCAGGCATTTAGGAGTGGGAACAAGGACATGTATAAAGAGGCAAAATACAGGTTTAGTAATGCGGTGAGAGACGCTAAACAGTACTCTGAGAAACTGCAACACCAGCTCTCAGCAAGTGACTCTGCTTCTGTCTGGATCGGCCTCAGACAGATAACAAACTACAAGCCTAAAGACCCCAGTCCACGACTGACCTACGCCTGGCAGATGAGCTGAACAAGTTCTACTGTCGTTTTGATAGACAACAGGACAGTCCTGACCCCACCCCCATGGCTCCATCAACCAGCCCCAGACCACCAAGTCCCCCCCAACCCCCCTCCCCAGTGACGTCTCTCTCTACTCTGGAGAGAGACGTCAACAGGCTGTAATAGATGTTTCTATCTTTTGCTGTGTTGATTGTTTAATGTCATGCACTATCCACCATGTCAAATTCCTTGTATGTGCCACATAAATAAACGGTTCTGATTTTGATTCTGAGCTACAGAGATTGTTCATGAAGATGGGCGCAGACAGCGGCTTCAGCTTCCTGAGATTCTCTCAGCAGTTTGTGAAGTTAGCACAGGGCAGATAAATACCTGCTGCATGGCTGAGCAGGCAGAGAGTCCTCCTCTGCAGAACGACGTCAGTGGCTGCAGTCAAGATGTACTCATTAAAAAACAACAACAATATCTGATCACTTTTTGATAGCACACCTGCAAAACAATCAGATAAGTCAGGCTGTTGCTTTTTTTGCTTGTCACCTAATCTGTTCGAGAGAGAATTCCCCTGATGTTCAGTTGCATCACGTACGTTTCAAAATGAGTCCTCATATGTTTTATTATCATTATTATTATTATTATCAGCATTCAGATTATTGCAGTGGATGAGTTATTATTAGTCATCCCTAATCTGTTTAAGATCACAGGGGAAGCCATACCATATTGAATAAATACAGAGTTGTGTTGCTATAGTTGACTGGATTCATATTCAGAGTCTCCAAACCAGCGGTGGAAAGTACGTTAAACACATTTACTCCAGCACTGTACTTCAGCAGACTTTTGAGATACTTGCACCATTTTGTGATACTTTACTCCACTACACTCCGGAGGGAATTATTATGCTTTTTTACGCATTTATTTGACACAGTTTTGCACATCAAGACCGTACCTAAAAACACATCTATCGTCTTATGAACACTTCAACAATGAGCCCCCTGTTGTGCGAGGCTTCGTCTCTCTGTCCCTGCACGGATCAACAGCTCTGGTCCCTGAGAGCCGGATGAGCTACCACACTTATGTGTTGCAAGCGACACCAGCATCATCGTCTCATTCCCTTTGAAGGGCGAAGAATGAAGAAATTAACAGTTTGGTAATAACATCCGTACGGTCACTTGTTTGAAACAGCTATATTTTGAAACAGTCAAAACAATTCAGTAATTAGGGAAGCTGTCAGTTTCATTACTTTATATTCATGTAATGAATATATAAATGTCAATTAGATCTGATCTGCATGAGGATTAAAGAAAAAAGTGTTCTTAATAACCATGATCAATATCATTAGTCTATAACCCAAAACAGTATTGTACTGTTTACAAATATATATGTTTGTATATATTTGTTTAAGGTAATATATAGCACAACCTATATATTTATATATGTAACAAATAAAATAAAAAATAAAAAATAAATACAGTTGAATCAGCAGCTCTCTGAAACAGTTTCAACTATAACCGAATATATGAACCTGTGTAGCAGGACGACTGCATTGGTTTCAGTTCACATAATAATGACCCAGTGCTAGGATAATAAATTCTGCATAATGAGTACTTTAATTTGTGGTGTTTGAGTACATTTTGTTGATAATACTTTCATTGAAGTAAACAACTTAATGCAGACTTTTACTTTTTGTTACAGCGTGGTATTTGTACTTTCACTGCGGCTGTGCATATTTCTTACATCATCGTTGCAGTTCCTTATTAAATCCAAGTGTATTGTCTTATAATAAAAGTGCTGAGGTAACAGTCACGCGTGGCTCTTCTCAAAAGTCTCAGTTCCACAAACCACGGGAAATGTCAAAAGCTTCACCTGTAACAGTGCAACGGTATAGTATAGTGCAATATGTCTGGAGTTACAAACAAGTGCTGAAGCACGGCACGTGACCGGGACTTCCTCTGCACAAAGCAATCACGGGATACAGCAACACATAAAGAAAGTGCAAAATATGAACAGCAACTCGGTACAATACTGACAAGACATGATATGTAAACATGAACTCCAGCTGCAAATAACATCTGTCTTTATAACGGGCAGCTGACGCAGAGTAAGTCCTGCTTTAGTGCGTCTCTCCCGTGCTGACACCTTGTGACCCGATGACTTACGGCAGATAGTAGGCTTTATGTCCTGCTAATCATCGGCCATCATTTTACTTTGTTCCCGGCAATGTAGGAGTTCTGGCGGTGCACGATAAGAGTACCTCGGGTGAACCCGATTGTGCGTCTCATCCTTTCATCAGCTCGGAGTTGTTAGTCCCCGACTGCGAATCCGGGTCCGCTTCCATCGGTTTGCGGTAGAGGACGGCTCCTGTCAGGCCGGCCAGAGACCGCCGGGCCCGCCCGCTGAGGTGATGGAGCTTCATGAGGAACTCGTCGTTCCCGACGATGTAAATGAGCGGGTTTAAGACGCTGTTCAGACATGCCAGGCATCTGCCCACCTGATGCGCGATGTAGATGCCGCCGAAGCTCGCGTGGCAGTTCCCTGTTTCTTTCATAATCCGGGTCGTCAGGTTGACGTTTCGAAACACGTGGTAGGGGATGAAGCAGACGGAGAAGAGGATAACCAGGATCACGACCAGCTTCAAGCACCGCTGCTTCAGCAGCGGGTTGACGTTCGCGTTCGTGGCGAGAACCGCGACGACGTGCCCGTAACAGACCAGGATGATGACCAACGGCAGAACGAACCCCGTGACGGCCCAGCCGATGCTGTACGGCAGGTAGCCTCTGATCTGCTCTTTCGAAGTGGTGTCGTAACACGAGTTCGGTGACCTCTCATTGTTCTTGTCGAAGAACATGTCGGGCAGGATCTGGATGATGACGAGCAGCCAGACCAGGGCGCTGACGGCCAGCGAGTGGCGGCTGGTGATTTTCCCCATCACCCACATGGGGTGCACGATGCCCAGGTACCTGTAGACGCTGATGCACGTCAGGAAGCCGATGCTGCCGTACAGGTTGAGGTTGAAGCAGAAGCGCGTCACCTTGCAGAAAATCTGTCCGAACTGCCAGTCGCTGTTGTGCGCGTAGTAGTGCACGAGGAAGGGCAGGGTGGCCAGGTACAGCAGGTCCGCCACCCCCAGGTTCAACATGAAGACGTTGATGCTCCCGATTTTGTGCCAGCTGCGGCACACGCTCCGGAGCCCCCAGATGTTGAACAGCGTCCCGACGACGAACACGGTGACGAAGACGGGCGGCAGTAAGGCATGCGTTAACTCCAGGTTGATGCTTCCACAGGTGACGTTTGCAGACATGTCTGTTTTTTCTAAATCTCTCGTTCGTTTAACTTGAACTTCTCCACAATCCAGACGACACATGTCCTCTGGGTACTATGTGTGTGTCGCGCAAAGTTATACTGGAAGGGAATGCGAACGCAACATACGCCCGCCCACTTCCTAGTCTGCTGAGGCGGCTGTGATACACACCGAGAGCCACGCGGCACGCATGGAAATTGAAAAAAACTAAAACAAATCACACCTCAGCTATTTACCGAGAACCCACCACACATCCTGTGAAATCATTTTCCTCATCTCTGCCTGTCATGACTAGTCTGCACGCGCAACTAACTGTTGTTTAGTCAAATAACTTTTTTAATTTAAAGTTCCCAGTGTATTCAAATGTGTCATGGCCTTAAAGATATCAAAGTAAGCTCCTTGAGATGTGGCCCTGCCTGTTGAATCAGTCACACACTCCCTCCCTCTTATGTAATAACTTTTCACAACAAGGTGGATCTGTGCCACGGTTTCAATCAGATAACCAGATGCCATTGTACTATTCATACTAGTCATAAAACCATCAAGTCAGTTTTATTGAACATTTCTTCATCAGCATTTAGCAATGTGTTCTTGATTAAACAGACAACATGTATATTAATGACTGCAGCTTTTTTTTAGAAGTCAAATCAGATCATTTAGAAAGAAATTAAGAATCCATCCTCACATTTGCAAACAAACACTGCACAGAACAAACCCAGGTTTGAGAGAGTGCACTCAGATATGTGAATCTGTATAATTTAAAGGGCCTGTGTAGGATTTAATGGCATCTAGTGGTGAGGTTACAGATTTTCACCAACTGAACCACCCCTCTGCTCACCCCTCCCTTTCCAAGCTTGATGGAGAACTACGGTGGCCTTCAGGTAATGTAAAAACACATAAGTCCCTCTCTAGAGCCAGTGTTTGGTTTGTCCGTTCTGGGCTACTGTAGAAACGTCGCGGTGCAACATGGATGACTCTGTGAAGAAGATCAGCTCCCTCTGCAGATATGAAGGGCTCATTGTAAGCTAATGAAACACAACAATTCTTTTTTCAGATGATTATGTTGAAAACATAGTTATCACCCCGAAATCCTATAAGGGCCCTTTAAAATATGTATGTGTGTCATGGGTCCAGTTTGATATAACTATTATTACCACCCCTGCTCTAAAGTCAGTGTGTTATCTGTAAATTTTGCCCAACCGTTGGCTCACTCAAATTAGCAGATGTAGGCTCTGAGACAACCCTGACTGATGGCAGTGGACGTGTGTGTTCATGCTTGTAGACAACCAATGAGAACATTTTCATGGCGGCTGCTTTATGCAAATTCAGCGTCAATCTGTCTACGTTCAAAGAAATAACAGCATTTAATGCACAATCTGAAGGATGCCGTCATGACATCCAAACTGACAATCCATACATTTTTCCTGTGTAATTATGAATTATGATTTACGAAGCAAACCTGTGTGCCATTAAACATGCAATTTAATTACAGCTTAACTTTAAAGGTACACTGTGTGAGATGTAACCACATGTTCCAAACAAACGGGGGAGCAATTCATCTCTATTACTTGGTTCATACGATCTAATTTTACAGTCATCAGGTTTAAAAAGAAAAAAAGAAAAGCCAAATACTGACTAACAGCAGGGCAAGAAAACACAAACTCTGAGAGCGTATCAGAATAACACTGCTATCTTATAATCTTCTACAGTTCGGCCTACAGTTTACATTAGCCATCTGTGTGTTTACTGTGACACTATCTTTCAGTCATTCGATTGGTATTAAAAAAAAAACAGTGGTTATTTGATTTAGATTTTAAAATACAAGAATTAATGAAATAAAAAGTGCTTTTCTTTTTCATGGTCAAAAAGTGATGGGACAAACCGGGCCGGGGCTAGCTGGTTCAACATCAACACTGTAACCTCTTCACACTCGTTTCAGGATGTTCTAAACTAGAATTCTGGCTATTTCTTAGATATTGCACCTTTAAAGCAGTATTATATTTTTCTGGCCACTTGAGGGCAGCAGAACAAGATGTAAAAACAAACTAACATATTTTCCCCATATAAAGTGAACTAATATGTGAACAAAAAATTATCAAATTACACATCCAGCAGACACGAGCATTCACTTGAAGTCGTATATAACAAAATGGGGAGGACCTCTTTCTTGTTTTTAAATCTAGGTCCAGAGAACTGCATAAATCTTACTTACATACATTACAGTACAGCCCATTTACAAAACTCTGTACTTTAATTTATCCTGATACTCTACTATTACTACAACAGCTATTGTCGAATGCCAAGTTTCCCCATCCTGAATGTAATATTTCCATAAATTCCAGCTATCATGTGTGTACATTTGGTCACTTTCCTCACAGACGGGTCCCGCCCATCTCTCTTGTAGCTGGATGCACGTGCGGCTCACAGCCAGGGCAGGACACTCCGGGCAAATGTGGACTGGCGGCAGTTGGAGACGCTGCAGGAGCAGGACTCGATCATCATCACCTGCTGCTGGGTGTGCCTGTTTTGAGGGCAACGGAAAACCAACCGCATTGTCCTGGTGTGGGAGGGGCTGCAGCAGCGTCCCTCCGGACAGGTCAAGGCGCAGAACCTGGGACGGTAGGCCCTGGTGCTCCAGCAGCCCTGCTGTTCTAGCTGAATGGACAGAGGTGACTTGTAGCTGCTCTCGCACACCCCCGAACCCTGAAATGCACAGCGACAGGAAACATTGTAATAATTATGTGGTTACTCTTGTTACATATGCAGCGATGTGTATAATTCTAGATTTCTACGTCTTTTTATATCTGACTTGAGACCTTTCTTACCTTGCATTACAGCACAATATTTGCAACATGAAATGTAACGTATCGGTAAGGAGACAGTAATCCATAATGTCACTTTTCATTAGTGTTGTTGTGACCAAGCCTCACTACAAGCAACACAGCAACAGACAGTTGCCACCAGCTTTGAGATATAGTTATAAGCCAAACCTCTGGTAAAAATGATAAGTTTTAACATGGAGTTGTTCTACAGGAAACAAAAGGCTAACTGCTAGCTTGTCAGAAAAGATGCCGTTTTGCTTCCTGTGTATTGTCAGGAGAGGGTGGTACCTGATCAACAACAAGGTTTCAGGATTTTAAACATATTTCTGAGAGGATTGCCAAACACCAAAACAAGAGGACTAAGCGGTAAATTTGGGCTTGCTCTGCAGAGCAAACTTAGCTACCCAAAGCGCACACAGGATTATCACCTGTGTTAAACAGTGTGGGAAATGTGAGCTAGCACATTATGTGAAAATGTACCTAAAACCACAGTCAAAATATCCACTGTGGAAAAGATCTGCTGAGAACAACTCTGTGTCATTACAGGTGACATAAAATGATGGCGTCTCTGGAGGAAATGCCACTATGGTATGAAAAGAAATTGGAAAACAGAAAGGACATATATAAAAAATGAACTCCTAAAACACTGATAAGGAAATAAAGTTTTATAATAGTGAGGTAAATCATTCTAGTGGCCTATATAGTTTTTGATTCTTTTACATAGTTTTTTTTACCGTATTTTCAGATGATTTTGTTTGTAATATCTTTATTTATATGATATTGAGTTCCATATAGTTCAAGATCATGTGGATCAAAATGGAAAAGCAGAACATCACTCACAGCATTTGTAAATGGTATTCACGTTCTTGTGTTTGATCCCTGGACCTGTAACTGGACTGTAACATATTAATGTGTGTCAATTATGCACTGACCGGCTGTAGCATTCGGAACCCCGGCATCAGAGTCTGGCAGGGCCTGACCTGGCACAGTCTGGTCTCGGTCTGCAGGCGGCAAGCCCAGTTCCTGTTTGTGTTGCGGGTGGATACACCTGGGCCACAGCTGTGGGAGCAGGGGCTCCAGTCTGAGGTCCACTCGATACAGTTGGAGTTGGAGCCAAACGACGGGCCAGACAGCCCGCGCCCGAAGTCCTGACGCGTCTGCTCAGCTGGAAAGAAACCCAGTAAAGGAAAATATTCACTCTCTGCAGCAAGCTGCAAGTTGTTTAAAGTGGACCGCTTTGATGAGAGCTCAAAAGCCAGAAAATGCAGCACATATGCAAGTCCGGAATGTTGTAAACTGCTGCAAGGGCGGGGTCGGTTTGCTAAGAATAGCGCTCACAGATGTTTCACACAGATGTTTGATCGTCCTGACACCTCTTTGGTATTGAGATCTGTTTATTTCGCCACAACCCAAAAGTGACGTTAAACATTCTGGTATTGACTGTGTCTAAAGGCCTGCTCACCTGAATTTAAAAGATGCCCCACAGGAACCAGCTGAAAATCACCCAATTGACCCTGAAGTGGTAACGCTAGGTAATGATGTGCTAACGTAGTTGTCAGACTCTGGTTGGAGCCGGCCGATGCTACGTTATGATTAGCTAGTCTGCGCTAGAGGGTCGGGACTTAGCGAGTGGTTGATTCCTTCAGTCTTTTACTGGGAGAGATGAGATGCAAACGCCTCTGAAGTCTTCAAATAGCTATATTTGAATCATTTTACTCTTTCATATGACTCTTAATAGTTGGACTGTATAACAGCAAATACTATTGTGATCATCTAACCTCTGTTGATATGTTTCCAGACATATTTGTTTGGTGTTGTTGATCATCACCCCATTACCTGCTAATGGATTTGAGGAGATGCTGTTGTCCAGGCCCTCACACAACCATTCTTTGCAGCAGCGCCCCGGTAGTCGCACAAGCTGAGGGTTGTGGCACTTATCAGCGGGCCTCTGCAGATCATCGCTGCACAGGGGCACGCACGTCACCCCTCCCCCGAGGCAGTGGCAGAGTTGGGCACAGGTAGGTTGAAATGCCTGTCCCTCCTCCAGCTTCCTGCCATTCATCTCACAGCCCAGCTCGTTCCGACCTGATCACGGCACAGGGAGGGGAAAGGGAATGTGTTGAGGTGAGTTATGGGAAACGTTTTGCTATCCAGTCATTACTGTAAGAACATCAGAATGAAACTCTTTGGAATATGCAGCAGTTTAGTCGGGAATGGAGTCACTGGTATTAACTTGAAAGGATGCAGGGGAATCAATTATGTAAAGTACAGAGGATATGTTTCTTTTTCTTATGATGAATGACGGTATCAAGATTAGGAAATAGTGATAGCAGTAGTAGTATAGTATAGTAGTAGCTGTAGGCAACATCAGTACTATCAGTAGTAGTTGCAGCAGCAGTAGAAGTATAGGTAACATAATACTGTATGTAAGTATGCTACCAATACTTCTGTCCAGCCCAGTTGCCAGATTATTTTTTTTGACATTGAACTTTTTCTGAAAATCACGGATATGTTGAATGTCGACGTGTTAGCATTCGGTCAGAGCAAGTGGCGTAGCACAACGAACAAAGTGCAGAGAAAGTGACGTTGTGTAGCGAGCGACTGTTATTGAAAGTTATGTGTGTAATAATGAGTAGAACAAGCGAGAAAATCCACTAAATGTGTTGGAGGGAAGTGATAGATGACTCAAACAAACACAGGACTTTCACCCAGGAGATCCCCATTCATGTCCCGTGAGGGTGATTGTTATTTATTCACGGTAATTACGTTTGTTACTTTACAATGTTGTATTATGTTGTTAAGATTGTTATGTTATTACGTTATTATTTCAACACAAACCATGGTCTTTATTCCAACCATCACCAAGTAGTCTTATTTCCTAAAACTAACCAATCGTTTGACAACGTTAACCAAGCGTGATACAGGGCGGACATGAAACATACTTTTTTATATCAAGAAACGTACAATGCTAACATCTTTTCTGGCGACTGGGTTGTTCTTTCATAGCAGTACTGGTATCGTTAACTGCTTGCTCAGATTGTGCTTCAGAGATATTCAATTTGCTTTCATGGAAGACTTAAAAAAGCTGCAAACTCTCACATTTGAGAACCTTGAACTATCGAATGTTTGGAATTTATACTTGAAAAATTACTTAAAACTAGGTTTGGTAATCTTGAGAATCTAGCAAGAGTACGCTAGAGTTGAAAAATTACCCGGCCCAGCGTTGCCAACTTTTTTCCACTGAAAGTAGCTAACAGCACTAGTTCCAAGAGTCGCTAAATCTAGCAAGAAAGTCGCCAAGTCGGCAACACTGACTGCCTGTCACATAAACAACGAACATGGCTGCTGTTTGTGGTGGAAATTAAAGTATCTCCTTGTGAGAGATCTAAAAAGTATCTCAAGCTTTCTGTCTTTTAAGGATTTATTACAGGATAAGATATAGAAAAATTATAAAAGAATAGTGAACAGATTAATTAACAGATTAATCAAACAGATTAATAAGACAGAGTCATAGATTACGATACAGCTGTATAGCAGAGAGCGTTCCTTCACCCATGGCAGAACAAAGGAAGACTCTGCCTTCTCCGTAAAGAAGGCCCTTCTTAAATGCTTGTCTGAGCGGAGTATCACCCTCCTCAGCAGAAACTACGTATCAATCAAAGTCCAGCTGTCCAGTTCCATGTGGCCTAGGGATGTTTACATAAAATCAGGTAACCATCTCTTCTCTATAAGGCCCTATCAAATGGAAGTTGCCCCCCTTTGTTCCCATGAGCCTGTTTATCCAAAGGCCAAAGTTCAAACTAGATAGAAAACACATGATCAACGAATCTAAGTAAGAAATAATCATTAGAAGTTACATGAAACCAATTTTCCCCCGACACTGTTAATACTCACAGCCGTCAAGCTAGCAGGTTGTGGAAGACTCATGGTGGCATGCCATGAGTGCACAGAGAGAATACACGTAGACAGGCAGGTAGAGAGACAGACAGGTAGAGAGACAATCCTTTAATTCGGGAAGAATTACAGTCCTGTGACAGCTACAGATACCTTTTTTTTGTCAGAGCATTTGTTTAATTGATTACTGTAATGAGAATCTCAACAGAAATATCAGAAATACTTTTGAAGAAGATTCCCACCCCTGCCTTTAAACGATTGATGATAAGACATACGCGGTAGTAACAGTGCTTTGGTGGTAATTAGCATAGTAGAGGCATAGCAGTTGCAGTTTTGTCAGTGTTAGCACTGGCAGCTCTGATCAAAACTAATCTGTGTCAGTATGAGTGTGTTCTGTTCCGCACCGACACACTGTCCCGGCCCTCCAGGAAAGCTGGCGCTGTAGTCGCACTGCAGCCCTCGGCGGATGTCACAGGGCAACCGGTCGGTGCAGGCCCCGCCCTCCTGCCCAGTGCACACCTGGCAGCACCCGCAGCTGTCTAACACCAGAGGAACGCCAACAGGGCAGCGTGGCGTGGTGGGCGGGCACTGACATGGCCCAGTGCACAGCCGGCACCACACCTGAAGGGAGAGCAACAAAACACAGCTGCTGTTCACACTTTCACTCAGTGGCTTGCTGTGCTCTCTGTTTAAGTGGCAACTATGTGGCACAACTGGTATTAAAATAATTGATAAGTGCTGGAGCGCAGAGTGGATTTGGCACCAAGACAGGTACTGACACACACACGTCACTGAACCGACTTTCTACTGAAGAAATAGCTCCTGTAATCACGACATTGTCTCTGAAAAGACATGGTCCTGTTGACTTTTTCAAGCAGGACACACAATGTTTTCATATTTTGAGGACTTGAGTGAACTGAGCCTTAAATTGAAATATCCTAACTGGTCTCTACATGCTATACTGATGTTCTACTGCAGGACTCAATAATCTGTATTCCTATGCAGTGCTACAGAGGTTCATACAAGTGACTAGCGTAAAGGGCATTAGCAGATCATGAGACATTGGGGCCCTGGGCACAGACATGCAGAAGGCCCCACCACTTCTCTTACATAGGAGCAAGACACACCCGTTTTATAGTTACTTAGCCTCTTTTTGTTGCTCTTATGTGTTATGGTAATTTTTCCCCTTTTTGTAGTTCTTTTGCAATTCTTTGTAGTCGTGTTTCCTTCTGGTCATTTGCAGCTTTTTGTTTTCATCTCTTTGAAGTTGTTTTGGTGTCTTTGTAAGTCTGTTTGTGTCTCTGTGTAGTCGTTTTTATGTTTCTTTGTGGTAATTTTGAGTCTCTTCCTGGTGGGTACGTGTCTCTTTGTGGGCCCCTGACCCTTTAGGCCCCTGGGCCTGTGCCCGGTTGACCCGCTCAGTTATCCGTCCATGTTAAAGGGTCATGCGATTCTAAAAGAAATTCATATTCACTCATATTAGGCCAGGGGACAGAATGTTTTCCAGGGACAGCCCCATGTGAAACCATTGGGTGAGACTTTCAGTTTGTATCATCATATCAGATAATAGCATTGTGTTAGTTTCCTTTGCTAAAACCAAAGCTTCGGAACTAAGTGATGTGAAACCACTGACGGGCAAACAGTCTGACTGCACGATGCCTTCTTTGAGATGATTAGATGAGCTTCTTTTAACCTTTTACTATTAGTTGAGCAATAATTTGTACCTCCATGTCAAACATTTGGCCTCATGGGATTACAAGACACCGTGCTTCTGCAAATGTAGCTCCTAAACTTTGGACCAACACCTTCCCCATTCTATCAGATCTGTTGAATGTGTGGTTTGTTATAAGCGGCTGCCGAAAACTCATTTCTATAGGTTAGCCTTTTTTAATAAACTCTCTGTTTGCCTTTAGTTTAGTTTTATTTTGGCTGTGTGCTTTAACTCTTGTCTATGTATAACGCATATGTATGCGGATGTGTGCTTGTGCGTGTGTGTGTGTATGTATGCATTTATGTATGTATGTAGGTAGCTAGGTGTACATGTATATTTGTATTTGAGTATTTATTCTATATGTGTCGCACTTTTTAACTGTTTTAAAAAGCAATATATAAGTATTATTATTATTATTATTATTATATCAAGCATGACAAATGTAATAAAATGGACACACGTTTACAAAACAAAACATCAATTAAACATTATGTGCAAAAAAGAAAATGAAAAATAATTTTAAAAAAGTTGCGGAAACTATAAAAGTCTCCTGTCACACCTCTAACCACTGCTGAGATTCCCCTCAGGGTATGATGACTGATGGCAGCCCTTTGCTTTCAATTGCTGCCTCCAATATTCATAATCCAGTTCATTATGGAAACATCGGGGACATCCCCTTGCCAAAAGTCATCACGATAAGAGTGAGAGCAAGCATTCACACACCACACACACCACAACGGAAATTCTCCGATAATATCTTCCAATAATTTCATTACAACAGGACGGAAGGTCTTCTCATTTTACAGAGAGGATATTCATATGTGTCTCACCTGAGTGACGATACACAAGAGCAAAGAGCAGACCAGCCGGGTGTCTCTTCTGTCCATCTTCCTCACCTCTGCCTCTTGAGCTCCTTCTTTTTGTCCAGTCTCCCTCCCTTCTTCTTCTCCTCCTCCTCCTCCTCCTCCTCCTCCTCCTCCTCCTCTGGACAACAGTGTAGATGTGTTTATTAAAGGTGCCTGCCTTTGTTCATTTATACAGTCCAGGTTGTGATGTCACAGGCCGTGGACTGCAAAGTAAATAGTCACTGGAGAAGAATCCAAACTCCCAGGCCTATCTTAAAGCTATAAGACGGGCCTTATTAAAGCTGCCACAATCGATTTCTGAACACCAGATTATGATTGTTTTGTAGTTGACTCGATGCCATTGTAAATTTGTAAATGAGGGTCAACCTTTAGTGATCTCATATCAATAAAGGTTGAATGAATGAACAGTCTCCTTGATGGTAAATAGGCAGCTGTCTGTTGACATTTAACTAGACAAGGGGGTTATACGCACTGTATTTACCCACCACTGATTATTTGAATGTCGGATTTCCATGATCTATATAGTACCCACAAAAATGAGGAAGTAGCAGAAAAGCTAACAATCCCACAATGCAATGAGTCACATTCCATTGAAGGGAAAACTCTCGCTGTGGTACTTCACTGATGACGCAAGATAACTCACAAGCATGGTCTCTGAAATCACAGTTTACTGCTCAACAGACTACTGAGAGTCTGTTCTATGGTAATAATGAATGAATAATGAATCAGCTGTGTCTGTGTTTACAGCTTTCTGCTGCCGCCCGGTGGTGAGAATGTGAATAAAATCCCCTTTAAGACAAAAAACACCCTCAATACATTTGAGTAACCCATTTCACATTATTGTATTCAGTGTTAATCAACACCATTTATGTCTTTGTATGTGTGTGTAGGCCAACTACACGTCCTAATGTGAATGACTGCTGATGACTACCAATGCTGGGTATGTGTCTCCATCTAGTGGCTGAATTTGATCAATGAATACACTGTTGAGCAAGTTTCCCTCACTTATTGTAATACTTTATTTTCTTACCTTTCTACTCCAAAAACTCTTTGTTCAAATCATTTTTTGGCATTTAAGTATTTACACATTTTTGTGTATCGTAGAAACTTTATTTCTATTCATACCTTCCACACTTTCAGATATATTGAACATTTTCTGGAATATTTTCCTCATTCAAATGAATATACAAATTAATACGTTGCGCTAGAAACTCCATTCAAAGTTTGAAAGGTTCCACATCTTTCATACAATATATCAGATTTTTACATTATTGGATGTAATGTTCAGAGCTAGAGTGGAGAGGAATGGTAAATGGACAGTACTTATAGTTCTTTTCTATAGTGGTCTTCAGACCACTCAAAGCGCTTTCACACTACATGTCATCATTCACCCATTCACACACTGATGGCAGGGACCATGCCACCTGCCTATCAGACTATCTAATATTCATACACCATAGGCACAGTTACAGGAGCAATTTGGGGCTAAGTGTCTTGCCCAAGGACACATTGACATGCGCCTAGCGGAGCCGGGGATCGAACCACTGATCCTTTTTTGATTAAAGGACGACCCTGCTCTCCACTGAGTCGTAGGAATTCCCATTCCTACAATATTCTCTCTTCCTACCCCTTTTTTGGGGGTCAAAATGTAGGAAAATGTGTGCTCATACAATGTTACTGTGGAAACCTCCCCGTGTGTGTGTGTGTGTGTGTGTGTGTGTGTGTGTGTGTGTGTGTGTGTGTGCTGTTTGAAAGCCTTTTCCAGAGGATAAATAATGAATCTATATACGTATATACAGTATACATATATATATATACACACACAAATAAATTATATATATATAGTAATTTATTTGTGTGTAACTGTCAAATATAGACTGTGACCAGAGGCATGTGCAGGTATGTGTAATAATAATAATTGTAATAATTATAATTATAAGTATTAAGAGAGCGTAATAATGTTGATGAAAAAGTTTTAAAACACACACAACTAAATAATAACAATAAATAGAAGAGAGCTGTTGAAGGGATTTTCTAGTGACGAGGACGCCCCGTCTCACATAAATGTCAGGCTTGATCAAGAGGAGAAGAAGTTGATCTAGATTCAATATTATTATGCTATGCATTTTCCACTCGTGTTTTTGTTATGCATGGCATTCACTAATGCTGACATCACAATCATACAATGACTCAGCTTTTCTCATCAGTGATGATTGATCGGCTACTTTGGAATCAGTGGCTGACTGATCTTTTGGGCTCTTCAGAAGAGTTTAGTGTGATCTCGTTTTAGCCATTTGAACACCTATTTGGTGGAATCAAGATAATCCACTCCAGCTAAAACGCTACACTATTTGTTGATTAACTTAAACGGATAGTTCTGGTGTATTGAAGAGGGAACGTATATGAGGTACTACTCCATAGTCAGTGTATACTACAGTACCAGCACAGGAGCAAAACACTGTACTGCTGTTGTTGTATTTTAGACACTCCATATTGGTGTAAGCTAACAAACAAACTAAACAATCGACCAGCAGCTCCCTTGTTCTGCGAGGTAAAATTACTGTCTTTTTCAAAGTGGATTTGGCGTGAGCATATACAACGGTTTCAGTTCCCCGCTTTAAACTAGCAAAAGACTCTAAATATAGCGTACACTTAAACTGATTTTTAGGAGTCTAAAATACGTCCACAGCAGTACATTGATTTGCTCTTGTGCTGGTACTTCTGTCTGTTTCTACAAACTCCATCTCCTGTAGTAATACACTGACTATGAAGAAGTACCTCATACAACCCCACTTCAAAACACCTGAACTATCCCTTTAAGAATGATGTTTGACTGGGTAGAGGGAGGGTTTAGCCCAGTTAGCTACACTATGTTCTGGATACTAAGGTGTTAAGTGGAGGGGTTAGTAGTTGTTGTGTGTTGTTGTATTGTATGAACATACCAGTCACAGCACAATAGTTTGTAGCATATTGCCAGAGTAAACGCTTATATTCTTGTGCTAACGTACTCTGCTAATGTTAGCTCCATTTTAAAAACGTATATCTTTTACAACCTCTCCGGGTAACAAGTATCACTATTACACGTTTCCCCATGACGAGCTCCAAATCCACTAAAGCAGCCTGAACATGAAGAACATCTGCAACCACTGATGAGAGTCTGTGGAGCAGAGACAGATAATTGTCAGAGCTGGCTAAAGCTACGTTATGATTGGCTAAACTGTGGTTGAGCGACAGGACTTAGCGAAGGGTTAAATTAGGACTTGCTTGCTTATTACAAGTTGGAATGTCATAATTCCCGATAGGACACGAACGAGTGCCACAGACGGCGTAAGGAGCTCAAAGGATTGAGATGGACTCTGATGGTCTTTTCGTGGGATTTGTTGTGAATGACAAACATAAATTAATGACAATGTTATGCTTAACATCTTTGTACAGTAGATTTATATATTTAATCTACATGTGAGGGCCTACAGACACCTTGATGTTACATACGCCATCTACTTGTCTCTGCCAAGGCAGCAGTAAATCAAGTTGTCAGTAAACATGCCAGTTATTCCCATCTGCCCAGATCATGAGGGCACAGGTAAGGTATGTTAAGAACTCACACAGATTCAAGGTGTTTCCAACCTTTATTGAACAAAGTCAGCAATAAAAAAAAAAAAAAAAGTGTTTTCGTTCAAGCAAATGGCTCCAGTTTCATGTATAACCAAGGACTGGATATTCTGTTGAAAGAAAAAGTCAAGTTGTCTGAACACAACATGGACCAGTTGTACGGTACACGTCACAGTCTCGCCATCAGCCTAGCCTGAACTGTTCCTCAGTGGATCCACGGAGGCTGACTTGCATAGAAGAGTGTTGCATGAAACACAGGTGACCTAGGGGTACATCAATCAACACCACAGGAAACCAGAGGAAGACTTTGAGGGGTTTCTAAAAATCGTTTGATAGTTATAATACATTCCTCTAAATTGAAGTAAAACAAAAGCAATTCCTCAGAAATCAGAATACAAAAAAAACCTCTGCGTGAGCGCTACCATTAGCTCACCTGCACTCCAAGATTATCACTTCTATCCCATACAATCAAACACTCACACATTATGAAACAAAAGTGGGCAACTGAGGTACGCTTTTCACAAAAGCTTTAACAAAATTAAAGTACATCATGGCCTGTGTTAAGGTGCGTAAACATCCAGATGAATGTAAACCCATTTCCCACAATGCATCGGCGAAGACAGAAGTCAAAAGCTGTGGCACGTATTCCCAACCGATGCGATCGCAATCTAAAGACAACCTGCGATGACATTAAATACAAAGCCGTCCCCTTTGAACCCGCCAGGTCGACTCTAACCGAGGAATGTCTTCGTTGAGAAAACGATGGCTCCGTAAACACAATATGCAGAAACATGAGGTAGAGCAATCAAAAAGAACTCCATTCAGGGTCCCAGTTAAGTTTGACATATGACAGAACTGCAGACTTTTAGTTTCAGGGCAAAACTATCAACCAAGTCACAACATTCAGCCGAGGTTCACTGTAGGCTGACTAAGGCTTAGTGGATTGTTTCTCGACAAGAAACAAACCCTCTTCATTGCAGTTAAGAACCCGTGAGGAGCTCTGATCCTTTACGAATGGCACCTGTTCAAACATTTCCTCTTCAGTTGCCTTTAAAACGGGATTTCAACAAATAAATGGTCCACAGGAAAACAGTACCATTCTAAAATACTGTATACAAACAATGTATTTTTTCCCAAATGATCACATGGGAATATTGGAAGTGCCAAATCAAAGGAAAATACAGCAGCAGATCTTAAAACAAATTTTACCTGATGAGCAAATTCAAGGCACCAAAGGTCTGAACGGCGAGACCACAGCGGAACCCAAACGGAGCAAAGTATCATGAAGTTAAAGGCAAAGAGGCGGTGATGTTTGGGCGTGTCTCCAGATATACTAACTGACCAAAAGAAGCAGAAAACCAATTTAAAAAAAAAATAAATTCTTTAACTACAATTTTGCTTTAATTTGACCGGGGATTTACATTCATAGCTTTTGTGTTCATGCCAACAAATAATCTGTCCAACATGTCCACGAGACACTCGAACAGCTGAAAGTAGTATTTGAATTCTACATATTGTGTTATAAATGATCTGGAGGCAGCTTTCGTCACCAACCAACCAAAATGTTCTTAAACTATTGCATGAAATAATATGGTGGAATTAGCAAGCGAGCTAGCCAGACGCTAAATGAGGAAAATGTAACAATGCGATGCTTCATCCACATACTTGTTACAGTGTGGGAAAGCACATCGCTATCGCCAGATAATAAACAATTAGCACTGATTCCACGTCTGTAGAAATTTGCTAAATCCAAGTAGACAGAAGGTGCTGAGAATGTAATGCTGAGTCTAAATAAACCGACGACACAGGTTTTTGATTTTCATGCTCTAGAAGCACTTCTGCCAAACGTCAGGGGCTTAGTTCCTCTTTAATTCACTAGATTAGCAAAAACTCAATGAAATTTATTGAAAAATTACTTAATTTATGATTCATCTCGATATTGCAACAAAAATAAAGTCACATATACCATGATGGAAGATTTTACACACATCAACCACTTTGTCCTAAAAACTAGCTGAGACTCCCGTGTAGTGTACTTCAATGTAAACCATCAGATGTGAGGACAAAATAAAACCCACAACAGCAAGAAGGGTGGTGACAGTGTCTTCTCACTGGGGCAACGTCGTTTACAAGATGTGACAGGAAATGTGCCACCCGACAGGTCAGCATGGGCAATACAATCTTAACTGTCAACAAAGGACAACTTCTCACATAAAAAGGTCCACACTTCACTGAAGTTCTGGACAAAATAAGAGAAACTCCACCACATGAGGCGAGAGGTTTCCAGTAGCAGTGTGTATCTAACGTCACAGTGTTTTATTAAATATTATGAGAACGCCTGTCACACGGAGATGACCGCCCCCTGTGAACACACAATGAACCAATGCTGCACATTAAATGTAGGTTTGTTCAGCAGCGTCACCATCACCTCTATTCTTTGACGGAGAACACCTCGGTAAAATCAAGCTCCCCGCTAAGCAGCAAGACAAAATGTTTCTCGCATTATTGTAATATTCAGGGCGAGACAAACGCTCTGTCGGAAATTGGCAGATGAACTCATTGTAAACGTTTTCGAAAGAAAACAAAAAAATTCCATTTCGGCGTCCAAACTTCAGGAGCGATGCGTTTCCTTTGCTCCTCCTTTCCTTCCTCACAGTCTTAGGATCCTCACTCGTGTAGCAGCTCCCGGTAGAAACACCAGTCTGCAGGGAAACAGAGGCAAAAGAATCGTCTATGATGGGAGAGCAGAGAGAAGCATGCCTGTGGCTGGAATACTGTCAATTTAGGTCTCTGGAATGGCTGAGAAAAAAAAATAAAATCAGGAAGCAGCAATTCTGTTGCTGATAGAATTAGAGAGAGATAAATCGGATTACCGACCAGCTGCACGCATTACATGTAATGATTTCTCTGAGTAACAGATGCAACCCTCGCAGATTTTTAAGAGCTGGGTGGACAAAAACTCATTTCTTTATTCTTCTGCGGTACAAAGTAACAGACATCAGTAACTGTTTTTATATGCATGATGAAGATAACTTGGAACATTATGCTTTTCTCTTAAACTCAAATGATGTGCTGCTCCCCTGATGGATACATATGTGCCTGTCAGCAGCCTGGAGACACTGAAGCCCCACGGAGGATCTCCCCCAACAGCGAGCTGCTCTACAGCAGCCTGGAACACGCCTATGCTACAGAGAGACCTCACTGACTGACCTGTGCAGCAGTGAAGGCTGCAGCAGCCTATAAAGCACAGATGTGCTGAGTCACTGCAGCAATGCCCACTGCAGAGTGCCACACACACACACACACACACACACACACACACACACACACACACACACACACACACACACACACACACACACACACACACACACACACACACACACACACACTGTACTTCTATCTTCATTAGGACACGCACTGCCATAACACGCTCCCAGGACTCTTACCCTAACCATCACAACAGAATGTTTAAGCCCAACCCATACCCAACTCTAACCTGGACCTTAAAACCAAAGTCAGAACCCTCAAACTGGCCTTAGAAGAGGTGCGGACCAGCCAAAATGTCCTCACCTCCCAAAAATGTCCTAATTGAGAGTGTCTAAAACTCAAATTGGTCCACGCAAAGTGTTCAGAAGTCTGAATTCTGACTGACTAACGGATCATCAAACTCACGGTTCAGATCGGATCATGGATCGGATCAGCACAAAAGATAAAGGGAGTAAATAGAACTTTTAGATCTCTGATCATGTTTTCTTGCCGCCGATACTAATTGCAGATCATTGATGATCCATATTAACAGATACAGATACTTTTTTGCCACTGTCCCAAAAATAACTTTTACTTAGACTCTGAAGTCTGTAAACCATCAAAAATACTAAATGTTATCTTTTTATTTTGTTAAAGTAAGTTATAGTGTCTTTTTCCCCTCATAAAAACACAATTCAAATGAAAAGAAAGATTGTATTTTCTTTGATTAAAACAAATCTTGTCTTTAGTTTTAATGCTGTATTATAATCTGCTTAGAGTTAGTGTAAACAGCTCATAATTCATCTCTAATATCTATTTATGTTGCTGTCAAAACATCTTCAAACATCTGGATTTATTAAAGTTTCTCACCAACACTACATTTTACGAGATTACATGTGAACACATCATGATAATGTTATAATTTACTTCCGCCCAATACTCATTTTCACTGAACAGAGCTTGAACGCATCATAATGCAACTGAAGTGAACCTTTGTTCTGTTGATTTAAACACAGACTGGTTGTTTACAATGTAACATTATCACAGATCAGAGACTAGAAAAGCAGGAATGATGTCCTGATCACATATTTTACTGAATATTGGTGGATAACGATCGTCAGTAAATCTTTATTTCACACTGTGATGGTTAACGTTAAACTGTAGTTAATCTGTGGTTCAACAGCGAGTTCAGCAGACATGATAACAGCTTTACTCAGCATGTGAGGTTGACAGGACAGCTGACTCCAGGGGTACCGGTGAGGCACTCCGCCCCACATCACCACAGCTAATGTGTGACAGCGTGTCAGTCTGTGAACCCCCGTGTGTAGAGGATGACCGTCACAAGCAGCCCCTTGTTGAATGTGACCACGGGGCTCTTCAGCGCTCCGCTGTGCTTTCAGATTACAGAACAGATTTAGAGAGGTTCAGGCAGGAATTGAGAGCTTTATCCAGCGGCCCCGTAGAGACAACCTGCTTCAACGGCCAGTGCTGACTCGTCAATTTTATGTAGCATGGGAAGTTGGCTTTGGTTTTAAATGGCCCATCAAAATACAATCTTTGATTTCCCCCAGAGGACGATATTTTACTAAAGAAATAAATTATTATCATCATTATATTAATACCGTCGCTGTCACTGGTTGAAATGACAAATGTCTCCGATGGTCGGTCACTTCTTAGGTCCATTTTCGTTTGTAACTTGATGGCTGGTCTGTGTGTTCTCTGCAGGACGGTGTCTGTTCTCAGTCAAAGATTGCTTATGAGGTACGAGAAGCTTCACTCTGTCATAGCAGCGGACAGACGAGCATCTTTAGTAGTCCCAACAACTCCTACAGTGATACGGCTTCTATCTAGCCTGATGCCAACCTCAACCTCATCTAGTTAACTTTAATTTATATCACATCAATCGTCTAGAGATGAGTGGTTTTATGCAGTATCTGCAATATACAAAAACTAAATATCTAAATAGTGACCTTTTCCTAAAATACATAAAGGTGCCTGCAGTGTACCATGGGAGCATCAAGTGGCATGCTCCATTTATCACATTCAGTGCGTGAGGGCATTTAGCCACATGAATGTAACAGAACTGTGTGATGCTGGTAACAGGATACTGAACACTCTGGACGTCTTTGACACTGTATACTGATAAATGACCCAGAATGTCAAAGACAACACCTCATATTTAAAGAGTTAGTTCACCTAAATCACCAACACATGTTAATAAGGTACAATACTAAATTGGTCATGAATCCGACTGTAATTTTCACATTGTAATGTGCACTTGTACTGTACTCCAAGTGGGAACATTTCTATACACATAGTAGGGAATGAGGCCCACAGGGAGTCAGATATGATGGGACCATAATAATGCTTTCTGTGTGCATTCACAGATAAGATGTCCAGATACACAAGTTTAGATTAGAGACCCTTTGGAATCCTTGATCAAATCTAAAGTCAGTACATTTATACCTATCGATTTATTGATTCAGTGTGGCTTTGTAGCACAAAGTGCCAAAGCACACTGTATATAATCCATCGGGCTTAATAATAATCTTTACGGCAGAAAGTTTGGCACGCTTCTCCTCACACAGCATTGCCAACACCTGCGCAAAAAATACACCAAAACGTGCGGCCTGATCGGGAATGGTGTGCAATGACTTTTGTCAGAGATTCGCCCAGCGGTTTTCCCGGAAATCCCCAAAAACTGAGCAAAATTTCCCTATAGACTTGAATGGGGCTTCGTAAAATAACACTTAACTTTGGACCCATATTGACCAGCCATACTTTAACGTAGAAAAATTATTCAAAGTTTAAAACATAGACAAAACGATGGACGTTATTGAGCCAAATGGACAATTTGATAGCTAGCACAGTTTTCATGAAGTCACAGATTAAGTTTCAGATTTTATAATGGGTGTGTATTGCACGGAATGTTCAGCTCTAGAGTGAGGGCATAACTGTCAGAGTGGAGCAGAGCAGGAAAATATTCTGTGATTTTTCCAAACAAATTGCTCCCATTCCCACAATTTTTACTCTTTATACACCATTTTGGACAAAAAGCTTGGAAATGTTGTGCTGGTCGCAGCCAAGTGTCTATGGAATCCAACGGACTTACACATTTGGCTCAAAGAGCCACAGAGCGACATGAACTCCAACCAACTGCTCCATTAGACTCCATGTTAAACTCCATGTTAAATCAGACCACTCATTTCTCAAAGAAAGCAGACAGTACCAGTTTTGTAACTTGCGCGGGAGCTGACATTTTTAACACCACAAACATAAAAAACACATCTAGGCGTTCGACAGAGTCTTATCTTTCTCATGATACCATTTTGGCACTCAGACTCCTGCTTTTTGTTGTTAAAAAGGAGGCAGGAGTCTGTCTAATGTCTGTCTGCGTCTGTCTAATGTCTGTCTGCGTCTGTCTGCCTGCGTGCGTCTGCCTGCCTGTGTCTGTCTGCCTGTCTATCTGTGTCTGCCTGTCTGTCTGCCTGTATCTGTCTGTCTGTCTGTCTGTCTGCCTGCCTGCGTGCGTCTGCTTGTCTGCCTGCCTGTCTGCGTCTGTCTGCCCGCCTGCCTGCATCTGTCTGCCTGCGTCTGTCCACGTCTCTCTCTCCCCTCAGGCTCCTGCTTTTTGTTGTTAACAGGAGGCAGTTCAAAATCACTGTTCGTCTGTCTGCGTCTGTCTAATGTCTGTGTCTGTCTGCCTGTCTAATGTCTGCCTGCGTCTGTCTAATGTCTGTCTGCGGCTGTCTAATGTCTGCCTGCGTCTGTCTAATGTCTGTCTGCATCTGCCTGCCTGCGTCTGCCTGTGTCTGCCTGTCTGTCTGCGTCTGCCTACGTCTGTCTGTTTATGTCTGCCTGCATCTGCCTGCCTGTCTGCGTCTGTCTGCCCGCGTCTGTCTGCCCATCTGCCCGCGTCTGTCTGCCTGCGTCTGTCTGCCTGCCTGCTACTGCCTGCCTGCGTCTGTCCGTGTCTCTCTCTCCCTCCTCCCCTCCCCTCAGGCTCCTGCTTTTTGTTGTTAACAGGAGGCAGTTAAAAATCACTGTTCACTGTAAAGGTGCGTCATCACCATGGCAACCAGTTACACACAGGCACGCTCACTCCACACATGACTTGGAGTCTGTCTGTCTGTCTGTCAACATCGGCGTGTGTGTATATATTGCGACGTCTTCGGGCAGTAGCAGCCACACTGTCAAAATTTCCTGCGGAATTTTCTAGTTATATTTTGTGATGCAAAGTTAGGAAAGCAATGTTTAAGTCAAACCTAATGTTGCCTTTGACATAAAAGACCCCAGTCACTTCCCCACAGTGAGGCATACAGCTGATTCAACACGGGTGTGTGATCAGTACCGGTGCCCAGGTATCAGTGCCCAGGTACCAGTACCGGTGCCCAGGTATCAGTACCGGTGCCCAGGTATCAGTACTGAGCCCAGGTATCTGTACCGATGCCCAGGTAATAAAAATACAATCTTTTAAATACACATTTTTTGAATTGTGTGTTTTTAAGCAAATAACCACCATACATGACAATAACAGAGTAAAAGGAAAACAGTATGAACTGCGACTGATTAACTGCCAGAAAGGTTTGTCATTTCAACTGGTGACAGTGGCGCTCAGCAGACTGACAGGTCTGCTTCCATAATATGCACTCTCAACCCCCCCCCCCCCTCAGCAGCATGACGCAAGATGAACGAACACACAAAGGGATAAGGGTATGATTCCGTGTCTTTCACTCATACGCTTGGCAGCTCAGTTCAGGGACGAGCAGCATCACACATACTGACGTCTGTGAACAACAGGAGGAGCCTGTGCACGCTCACTAACCCTCACAGGAAAACACAGGCATCTGTGTGCCGATGTGTGTGTGTGTCGCTTTGGTTCAATAAGACAGAATGAGAGCACAAACACTAAGGCAGTCACTGAAGTTACCAAACATGACACTAAACACAGCCCCGCCCTCCATCTTTACCTCTTACACACAGAAATAAACTCCATGGAACACGCCTCTGTAACCGACAGTCATCCAAGTACAGGCCTGACAGATACATTAGCCATTATTAACCCCATATTAACTCTGTCAGAATGTAGAAGATGCTTCTTCGTGAAATCTGAACAGTGGGAACGTTAGAAGGAGCCGTACGGAAACGGATCAACTACAGTCTGCGTCGCATGTTTGAGATGGCGACATTTGAGTCACATGGACCCTGAAACCATGCTTAAATGTCAGTGACATAAAATGAAACAGAGACGCCTGTTCAGGGCAGGAAATGACCAGTGTTGAGTCAGCGGATCACACCACTATCAGTCAAATCATCAACAGAGGGAGATGACAGACCAAAACATGCCGGTGAATCCTCTGCTGCTGAGATTAATGCACTCGGGAGGGCAGGTCCACCATCTTACACTAAATTGATTTTTTTGGCCTTTCCACATTGCTGGCACATTGATCTCAGAAGAACGATTCAACTCTTACAGAACTTCAAACACGATAAATAAACACAACTGTGTTCTCTCTCTGCACCGACAGGACGTTTCACAAAACCCTGTTATCCGATGAACCTCAGCTCCGATTGGCGGGAGAAACTCACTTTCACTTTTCTCTTTCAAAATATTAAAGTTGCTCCCAGTTTCCAGATATTTTATGGTCAGCTTGATGTTCAGTTCCAGATGCAGGATAGGGTTATTTATTTAAAAAAAATTAGGGGCACTTTTTGAAACTTGTGAAAAATAATAAATATACTTATTTAGGCTTACAGTATATGAGCAATGAGGCAGTAGTCTACAGAGTCAAAGTGTTTTCTTAGATTTTTTTAACAAAAAACAAACAAACAATAAATCAGACAATCATATTAAATTATATTCGTATTTCTTTGTGGTTATTTATGGTAATTATTACATTTTTTAAACAACTATTAACAATTATAACTTTTCTTTCGTTTTTATAATTATAACTTATATTTATAGATTTTTTTGTTACCTTTAATCATGTTGTACCTACCAAGTACAGGAAATACAGATAGGACAGACAAAACAAAGAACAAAAACAAATAACGGCGGGTGCTCCGGGAAAAGCATTTCTCAAACCCTACCAGCATCATTCCCCCACCCCAATGCTCGCTTCACCCACATGTTGGCCCCCTCAGGGGGCAGGCGTACCCACACTTCCAGCGCATGCGGTCGGGCGGCGCTCCCCCCGCTTCCGGTGTCGTTTGGCTACCTGGTTGATCCTCCCAGTAGCATATGCTTGTCTCAAAGATTAAGCCATGCAAGTCTAAGTACACACGGCCAGTACAGTGAAACTGCGAAAGGCTCATTATTTTTATATTTATTTATTTTATTATACTATATTTATCCTGTTAAGGGGGAAATTTGTCTCTGCATTTGACCCATCCCTGTATCAGGGAGCAGTGGGCTGCCCATGACAAGCGCCCGAGGAAAAATCATTAAATCAGTTATGGTTCCTTTGATCGCTCTAACGTTACTTGGTTAACTGTGGCAATTCTAGAGCTAATACATGCCAACGAGCGCTGACCTTCGGGGATGCGTGCATTTATCAGACCCAAAACCCATCTCGGGGTGTCCCGGCCGCTTCGGTGACTCTAGATAACCTCGAGCCGATCGCTGGCCCTCGTGGCGGCGACGTCTCATTTGAATGTCTGCCCTATCAACTTTCGATGGTACTTTCTGTGCCTATCATGGTGACCACGGGTAACGGGGAATCAGGGTTTGATTCCGGAGAGGGAGCCTGAGAAACGGCTACCACATCAAAGGAAGGCAGCAGGCGTGCAAATTACCCACTCCCGACTCGGGGAGGTAGTGACGAAAAATAACAATACAGGACTCTTTCGAGGCCCTGTAATTGGAATGAGTACACTTTAAATCCTTAAACGAGGATCAATTGGAGGGCAAGTCTGGTGCCAGCAGCCGCGGAAATTCCAGCTCCAATAGCGTATTGTAGTTGGATCTCGGGATCGAGCTGACAGTCCTAGGTGCAGTTTTGCCCTTTGCCCTCGTGTATTTCCGACGCTGTCCAGATGTATGTATTTATTTAGTCTTATTACTCAGAGTTTGATGGCCAATTAATCAGCTCTCTGCGTTTTTTTTCTGCTCCAAACTATAATTATTATATCAGCCCTTTAAAATCAGCACACGTACCTGTGAAGCCCTCTGTCAGAGCGTCATGCAGCACACATGACCTGATCCATTCTGGCCTGCAGCTCAAAGGCGTCGGGGCGGTCCTGAGGGTTGACGGCGAGCATGTCCTGCAGCAGCTTCTTCACTCCCTCCGACATGCATGACCTGCGCTTCTGTGGGATGTTCAGCACCATCTTTGGATTCTCTAGCAGTGCCTCGCCCACCGGCACAATGTCCACCCCTTGTCTCACGTAAGAACCCAACAGCTCCCGCTTAGACTCGGCATCAATGAAAGTGATTCTCTCCAACATGGCCCAGATGATGATGCCCAGGGCAAATATGTCGGCCTTGGCCGTGTAGTGGCCCTCCCACACCTCGGGAGCCATGTAGAAGTCTGAGCCGCATGCCGACGACAACCAAAACTTGTTCACGTTAACGTTCTTGCTCTTGTCTTCGCCCCCTTTGGGGGTTCCTAACCCAGCGCAGACTTTACTCAGGCCGAAGTCGGCCACCTTGATAACCGGCGTGCCTGACTTCTCCGAGATGAGGATGTTGTCGGGTTTCAGGTCTCTGTGGACAACGTTGTTTTTGTGCAGGAAAGCAACGGCGCTGGTCAGCTGGAGCATGAAGCTGTTGTTGGTTCGCTGGTCGGGCCGCCGAGACAGGATGAACTGGTTGAGGTCGCCGCCTTCGCAGAACTCCATGATAAACCAGAGGTAACAGGGCTCCTCTGGAGGACCAAGCACTCGCTCACCTGCAACGGAAGTCATTCACACAGTGATTCAAGGAGTGACGTCGAGATGGAAAAGTGTCCGATGGTGCGTGTACCACTCCAGGGAATCGGTAATTACAGTGGCACACCATCAGCCACTTTTCATTCTCTGCACTACTGGATGCAAGGATACAAAAATGGCAACCAATTCTTGGCCTTCGGGTTGCCATCAGCGGCAACCACTTTTTGACATAAATAAAATAATGACGGCAAAGTTGCAAAGCTCAACAACACAATGTGGTGGAGGCTGCAAGAGCTGGCACATACATCGACTGTGACTAACAATGGCAACCATATTTTTTGTTTCTCCGACCAAAAACTGCTGCTTGCTTGCCAGCCTGGCAACCACATTTAAAAGTGTTGAGCCCTGGATTGCAATTTCCCTACAGCCAGTGAATGTGCACTCTAACTATCAGACCACAGGCGTTTCCACTCAAATGTCTACTCCCTTTGGATGTGTCCTGCCTGTCTTTATCAGGGGGCGTGTCTGAAAAGGTTAGGCGTGGGTAGCATGTATGTAATCTCAACTTGACAGTCACATTGTGGTCATTTCATAGCATCTCTACCACAGGTTTTAGATCAGCAGATCTGTTAAGAGTTAATTTCATCCTCAGTGACCCACTGTAAGCCAAAAAAAACGGAGGTTACTCCATTATTCATAGACTGTCTACTTATGATGCTAAAACCACTCTCAGTGATTGAGATCCATACTTCAAATACATGTGAACGGATCCAGTGCCACTGATTTGAAGGTGGTACCACAGTACACAGCTGGACATTCAGGGGTTTGGAGAGACAGTTGAGATAAATCAGTCTTTCACGAGGTAACCATAATGTGATATAGAAAGCTTTATAAGGTGTATTTATTTGAAGCACAAGACCTGCACTAGACAAGCACAAGGGAACCAACACAAGACAGGCTTTGAAAATTAAAAGTCACATGGTTAAAACACCTCTGTGAATACAGCCAATTCAGCGGACTCCATTTTAGTGAGTCTCAGACTCGGGAGCTACCTTCACTAAACCTTCCCATCCCCCAGCGAGTCTGTGTCATGGCGACAAAAACAATAACGTTCCGTGATTGAGATAAGCCGTCCAAACCACACTCAAATATCTTTTAATGTAACATTACTTTGGGTTTATCTGATAACCACTCAACCCGCTGCTACAACATTACACTCGTTTCTGAAGTATTCTGTGTTGCCATTTAATTTGGCATTAATACAAACCAGCTCAGCAGCTAACGAGCCTCACCTTTCAGTGAAGTCTCCACCAGACGCAGGTACTGTTTGGACCGCTTGTTCCCATGACTCATTTTCTGAGCCATGCCGTTCCTCTGCAGCACGCACTCCTCCAGCTGCACCACATTTTGATGCCGTTTCTCCAGACTCGCCAGCGCCCAGAACTCCTGCAAGGCGAGCTCCACGTTTTCCGGCGCGTCGCATCGCAGTTTCTTCACGGCAACTTTCGCCCCGGACCTCCGGGCCACCGCTTCGTACACCACGCCGTAGGTGCCCCTTCCCACCTCCCGCAGCAGGCTGTAGCGGGGCGCCATGACCCAGCGCTCCAAGTTGTCTTGCTTGAAGAGGCCAGTGTCCTCCTCCATGTCATGGCCGTCTTCCGTGTTGCCAACGCTCAGACTCCGGAGCACATTGGACTCGTCAGCCTTTGCCCCGGTTGGTTGTTTGAGGTAGGCTCGCGCGCTCCTCGTGCGTCTCCGCCAGTTGTCACCGCCAACCGTCTCCATACGTCCTCACGATTCAAACGTATACAAAAACCGTCCACATGTTGTCAACAACGACAATGTCCACTCCTGTCTTTGAACTGAGACAGCAGAACAGAGAACTTGTTAAGCACGGGAAGAGAGGGGTGTCAGCCGAGGGAACGAGGCGTCAGGATCGCAACAACATAACAGTTTCCGGTCAAGACGTTCAAAATAAAACTTCGTTGCTTTCAAAGTGTGTTAAGATGAGCAGTTATTGTGTGATTTTATTGATCTCGTGCGTTTGTTTTACGGGACCCATACAAGTCATATAAGGTGATTTTTTGCGCACAGTTTACATCTTAGAATTATTTATAGATATCCCACCTTGAAGCCTCCTGTACTCAAGCACTTCCGCGTGACTGTTGCTGTTTCCGTGTACATACGAATCTTATCTTAAATGGAACTTTCTACAGTTGTGTAACTGTTGCCTGTAAATTAAGATGTGACGTAATGATTAAGCGGCCTTTTAATTATTTTTCATTTAATGCGGTAAATAATCAATATAGTGACAGCAGAGATGTATTCGTCGTTTGGGATTCATTTACGATACTTTATTTAAAATGAACCTCCCCGCCAGTTTTCCATCGATGGTTTCTTCCCTTCAACTCTAGTCCAGCATGCTACTTCACGTGCGCGAGTCCTTGACCCGAGAAATGCACGTGATGGAACACGTTCTCCGCAGAGACGTTTGACATTTTACTGCACGTCACAAACGTGCCAAGTTGATAGCAAAAAAAACAACCATATATCTGATTTAAAAGATAATTGTATTAATTGATAAAACATATTTGTGATTAGTCGTTCATTCTTTATTGTCGTACTTGCACTAATTAGGCAATATACCACCTGAACAAAGTGTTCATTTGAAAAAAACCTAGGTTTCCTATAGTTAGGACAAATTGTAAGAATTTAAGTTTATTTTAGTTGCGATTAGTGAACATTTAAAATGAGCATGGTTATTTAATGCAAGTTTACAACAAACAATCAGTTCATAAGTGTGTTTCATTAATCTGAAACAGAGTAAATTGAGATTTAGAAGTCAGGTTCAGTTCCGTAAAAGAAACCTCACATTCATTGGTTCATCGTTTTATTTCAACAACATGCTGCTGAATCAGAAGCCCACTGCTTAGACAAAAACGCTGGGTTGTGGAGCATTTAGACATTCCCAGACATGTGCAAGGCCTCCTATAGAATAGTCACATCATTGGTAATCATCTGTATCACCTGCCACCTGCGGCTTTACATGATATTATGGCACCATCTTGTGGTTAAATTATAATACACCAATCCAGCCAAGAGAACAAACCAAAATTCCAATTCCAACAAATTGTGTAAAAACTAAATAGGCTCACATAAATTGAATCTAACATATACTTTAAGGAATCCTCTCAAGTATAGTTCTTTTATTATTGAACAAATTTAATGTAATGGATCGAATAACTATTGCTCAGTTTACTTAGTGTTAGTGCACATAAAACCTCCAAGTTTCATATATGATATGATGTTGTGTTCATTAGATCTTAAAGGAACTAAACTTTATAAGCTTGTCTTAAAGCCTCGGATTCATTAAAGACATGCAAACATTGTGGTGATCCAAACTGGACTGTCCAGTGCATCAACAGGGACGGGTCAAAGCTGTGATGTGTTTAGCATAAGTGTGGAGATAGATTTACATGGAAGATCTACATTATTCCCATCATACACACGACCTCCACACTCATGAAACAACCGGTATTTTAATGAATTCCTGACTTTGCTGTTCATTCTGTCACAGGGACTAGTGCTCGTTAGCAGGACTACACATGCAGGAATCACAGCACACTATTTAGCACAGAAAGAAGTGACTGGAGAGACCATAAAATACACAAAACAAAAAATGCTATACTCAAATTCATATTAAAGTGGTAATCCAGCGATTTATTATTGCACTTTCATGTCGTTGGGGAAACTGTGAGAGGCAGATTAAAAAAAAGAGATCCAAATTGGTGCTGCACAGGCCGAGATATCTTCACCTTTATTCCCAGTATAATGGGTCAAGCTACAAAACACTGGATCCTACACCTCCCATAATGCAACTTGACAGTGTCCCTAAAGCATTGATATAGTCTAAAATGCATGTAGAAAGCAGGGTAAGAAAGCAGCTGCATTTGTGTCTGTGGTAATGTTTTCTATGAGGCCCATTTCTATAATGCATAATAAACATACTTGTAATGAGTTATAATCTGCTTTTAGCACTGCATAATTATAGTTATTATATAATATATAAGCATTACTATTCGTAATGGCTTAAACCAAACAAATGATAAAGCATAACGACTTATAAGGTCAAGGTATTTATAATGCCTTATAGACATGGCTGTTACCATGTGTAACAGCCATGTGTTACCATGTATGCAAATGTACACTTGTGGGCCTTGTACAGTCCACTCAGTCAAACATTTTGGGAGCCTCACAGATGACCTGATATCTGGAGGAAGATTCTGAAATAATGACATAAATTTATCTGAAAATGTTTACTCTGAATAGTGGACATGCATCTCATTTTGTAAATGTGTGACATTGTGCCTCTCTGTCCCTCCCTCGTCGGATTCTTGTTTTTGTAAAGGTTTGTACCTTAATCTGCTCAATAAATCCCTAAAACGTCCCCTGTGTGCTTTAGGCTCACAGGGGACTGCACTCACCAACGTTCTGGCCAAAAACCAGCCTTCATCCAAACAATCACACATCGTACATGTTATATTCAATGACAATGTTTTATTAAGATTTCTGTAGCCAAAACTAATCCCCGAACATAGGAGATTTTATGGTATCAAATGTAGGTCAAACGTTTCTTAAACAACTTTTCTTAAATGCAAACATAAAAAAATAGACTATTCAGTCTTTGAACCTGGACATTTAGACTTTAAATGAGCACAGTACAGTTGATCTAGAAGTTGTACGATTTCCTATTTATATTAAATAGCAAGGAAAATCAGAGCACATCAAATACAATATCAAAAACCTCAAATATACTGTAAAACTGTAAAAAGAGTACATAAAAAGTTACAACTTTATAGACTTAACCTAAAATACAAACATGTTGAATGAAGTCGTGCTGTTCTGTTCTTCTGGTCTGCTATTTACAGAAATCCAGTCTCTTATAAAGGATGGATGAGTTCAGCTATGTGGCATAACACACTGAAATCTTGTCTGCAGCTGTCACTGCATTGTGAAGCCTGTAGTGGTTCAAGAGCTTCCCCCAAGTTCTACTGCAGCTCAGCAACTCTTGGTTCCCTTTGAGAGGACAGAGACATCTGAGTTACGAGGCTACGTAGGAGCTTTGAGCTTTAAGCATAGAAATAAGTATCTTACCGATGATGCACAGTCCCTCCTTGGCTCTGGTGATGCCCACGTTGATCTGGTTAGGATCGCCCACAAAGCCCAGATGTTTGGACAGCCAACCACCGTCTGGTTCTTTCTCAATGTCTTCGCTTGGCAGAGAGCACACTGTGGATAAGATGACGTAGCGCCATTCGCTTCCTAGAAGACGAAATGTTGCATGTCACATGATGAGCCATCGTTAAAGCAGTGTGTCATAAAATATGACACACTGCTGTAAACAGCACATCAGGACAGGACGTAGTGGTACCACTGGGACAACCTCAAACATACTGGTTACAAGCAATTCTTCAGAATGAGCAGTTTTACTCTGTAATATGTTTTCATTGTAGTGTAGCTACTCTACTCTCAGTAAAGCATCTGTCACCTTGGCTTTTAGTGATTGTGGTCACGGTGATTTGATCCATTTCCTTCTCCTTGAGCTCATGTTTGATTTCTGACACTTGGGCATTATAGGGTGTCAGAATCACAATGCTTTGTTGGTCGATGTTGGCATTCTTCACCAGCTGTTTAGCAATGTCTACCTGCAAAAGAACCAAAGCAAAAACCAGTGATTGAAAGCATTAATAAATCGTGTCACTAGCCGGTTTTCCAAAAACAAATCTGCTTATCTGTGGATGTATCAGGACTGTAATAGGGCCGTCCAATCACTTCATTAAGCCTGAATGTAATGATTGGACGGCCTACCTGCCTGTCTACCTTCTTGCACTCTGTTTGTACACTCATTGCATGTCACCGGAGTCTTTCACAAGCTGCTAGCTTGTTAGCTGTGAGTAATAACAATAGCCATGTAAGTTGTTTAAGTTCATAATGACAATTTTGGGGAAGGGGCTTTGGAAGGAAGCCCAATGGGATCAGTGTTGCTGACTTTTTTTTGCCAGCAAAGTTTGGATTTAATGCTGCTAGCTAAATTTATTTGAAAAGAGTTGGTAACACTGGGCCGGCTCTTTAGTTTGGATAATTTTTCAAATGTAGCGTACTTTTGCTGGTTTCTCAACATTACCAGCCCTACCTTTAATGACTTTAGTAACTGTTACCCTTATATTTGAATATCACTGTTTAAAATCAACAGGGAAACCAAGGGTGCCCAATATCGTACCACTTTGACTCTCTCTTCCTTGTTTGCTTTAGAGTTCTCGTTGCCCTTGGCTGTGCTGACGACAAGACTGACGGTCTCGCCAATGATGTCCCCAAAAACGAATGGCATTGTCTTGTTATCAACACGCAGGACGCTGCTCGGCTGCTCCACCCCAGTTTTCAGTTTTCCTTCATAATATTCTTCTGACGGGAACTTGCATATCCTCTCATGCTATGAAGGCAGATCATTGATAGTTATTGATTACAATTTAGAATATTTAACTATATAATATAATATAATATAAGAGTTATAACTATAACTATATTCAACTCAGACATATGGTAATACAATATTGCTGCAGTAATTACATATATTCATACTGTTATAATGCACACTGTATACTGTATGTATATATAGTGGATGTTTAATGTTCTCACCATTCTGTACTGGGTGTCGAGCATCACTGCCCTGCTCCTGTGCATTGTATAGTAGCGTTCAAACAGAGACTTGGCCATCCCTAGTCTTCTCACACGCTCATGCTTCACAATGGGTCGTAACTGTTTGTGGTCACCGATCAAAACAACCTTGAAAGTGATATTTTAAAACATTAGAGTCAGTAACTAGTGTGATGATGCAGCAAGGGCCCCACACCCCTTTAATTCGAAGACAGTCCCATGTACAAATAGCCTGGAGCCAGACATGATTACATTAATTACATCAAAAGTCATTCAAACAAAGCATAATTTCAATGAACAGTTACGTTTGAATATCACCACGCCAATCACGACACATCATCAGGTAGAGACATATAGGTGTTTTGCTGCTGTTAGCTAGCTAACGCTCCCTTGGATGTAGTGACACAAAATGGATCGCTTTTGGAAATGAAAAAGTGATGGGAGTGGGAGACAACCCTGCACCAGTCAAAGAGTGTTTGTGAGGAAATATGACCCTGAATACATTCAATTCAGATTCATAATGGCAGGCGGTGATGGTGAGGGTAAGCAGAATATTACTACTTATTATGCTACTTAATAAATATGCTACTTAATTTAGCAATAGTAAGCAGATATTCTGCCAGAATATTTTTTTAACAATCAAGAGGTGGGCCTTAAGTTACATAAGGTTGAGAACCGCTAGTCTACCCTGCATCAGATGGCGACCAGGATCAAAGCACTAGGTATGTTCAGTTTTTGTTTCCGGGCAGTATTTCATAAATCAATACACAAAGAAAGCAACATTCATCGTAAGCATACAGAGGCATTGTTAGAGTGTTAATGGAAAGCACGGGCAAGATACTGATTGTGAAATGGAAAGCACACCTTTTCTGGTTTGTTGCAGACTAATGGAATCAGGGCCTGGGGTTCGGTGGCCATTCCACATTCATCAATGAGGATCTGGCGTGGACTGACTGTGTTAGTCAATATCGGGGTGGACGACTGTGTACATGTGCACAGTATGACGTCATGCCGTTCAAGCTCATGCTTCCTAGCGTCTATGAGAAGATGTTTGTATCTAGGAAGAAAAACAATCCATAGTTAGTCCTGAACATTAAGTTTTAAAATTGCTCGATTACTTGTTTCTTCTCTTTTTTATAGAAGAAAGTCATACACAGAAAGTGAAAATGACAAACAAACACAAGACATAAGGATTGTCTTCATGCAGACGCCAGGCAAAAGTGGAGCAAATCTGTTAATTTTTGCACATATGTGAAACAGATGGAATCTGATGTTTTCCATTCTGATTTGGGCCACTTTCACATGTGGTTGTCCTTTTTGAAATGCAACCTCTGATTGAACAGTCATATCGGAATTCTTGCGACTTTTACATCCTTCTAGATTGACATCCGTCACAGTTCTGTGCTGGTGGGGGGGATCACTCGGTGAATACAAACATGGGAGACAGTTGCGATGGAGTAGTCAGTGAAGGGATAGCATTTCTATTGTATTGTTAGTATTTGGGTGACTCTTCTGTACAATTTTGGATGAAATCTGGTTCAATCCTGGCTTCTACTCTGAATCCTTACACCGCCGTACAGAAGAAGCAGCCATTGTTCCACAAAAAGCCCTTATAAAAAATAAATAAAAACTGGCTTCGTTGGCCTCCATGCTTACTTCCTACGACAGCGTGCTATGTGTGACGTCTTAGTTATTCTGCGTTCGCACATGACGTTACCAGTTCACCCTGGGATCTGATTTTGGCCAGAAAATTGGCTGAAATAATGTGCAATGAAACAGCCAAACAACAATGTCAGATCTGAGCAATGGAAGTGGGGAAGCTAACCAAATGTTTATTAGCCAAACCAACTAGTTAGTAGTTATTCTTAAAGTCTTCTGTTTTTATAAAACTTGAAAACACGGTTTATTCCAACACAAAGGTAAGATTTTGTAAAAACTAGTAAAAGTAAGTATATATAAGAATTCCCTACTTTACTCACTAATAGGTGACATTTTCATGCAGCTTTAAAGTTTGTTAAACCAGCAGTGCATCTGAACTTACTCTTTCACTTCTTGAGCAGTCAGCTCTTCTCCTTTTTTCTCAAGGGCAAGTTTAATGCGTTGATCAAAATCTTTTATTTTATCCGAACAAGGGTTTTGATCCTGCCGCATGCGGTGATGCAGTGTGATGCTCCTTAAACCATGTAAAATATGACAGCGTTGGTTAATAATTAAAGACATTACTTCAAAAACTGAATGTCATCAACTGGTGTGATTATTATACTTGAGCTCCGGTTTGCCACGTTCTTGGCGGAGTGACCTTCGGGAAAACTGAAGAGCGCTGTCTGGATAAGGGTAATCAAGCATCTCCACGTGTTGGCTGTAGACCCTGAGGGGCCGTAGTCTATCCCCAAACTTCAACAAGTACTCTGTGTTATAACAGTAAATCATGGGTTATAGCAACAGAAATAAATTATGCTGAAATTTAAGCAGAGAAACAAAGTAACTTGCCTGCAACAACATCAACAGACTTGTTGGACGGGCCGCAGTAGAGAATGACTTGCTTCTTGTTCTTATCCTTTGGGTCATCCAATTTCCTCGGGTTAATAGAGTTCAGCTCAAAGAAACAGATGACTATGTAAGCACCTACCACCGTCTTTCCAGTTCCTAAGAGACAAATGGGAACAAATGGAGTTAGCCTTTGCAGAAAATATGAAGCATCAGGGTGAATGTAAGTTCCAGCTCTTACCAGGTGGTCCCTGAATGAGTGTGAAGGTATGATTTAGAGCTTTCTCCACAGCATTACGCTGACTGATGTTAAACTCTGACAGTCCATCTGGTAACTCTCTCCTCATACTGTGCCATCTTGGTTCTACTGCAAAGACAAAATTTCCGTTGCATGTAAAACAAAAAGCAATTGAATTAAACTTAAAACACACTACACAGTAGGAATCTACAACGTGTGTTATGTGTATTTGATCTTATGCAGTAGACAGCTGTAGACAGTGCAACTGGACTAATGGACATACCCTCTCTGGGAATGTGTTTTCCAAGAGCTATAGTCTTGACCAGATGACATGCAGTTGGAATGCTTCTCACAGCATCTTCTTTCCGGCTACAAAAAGAAAAGAAGTGCATGTCAACAGTTTGATCTGAAGCTGAAAAAGAAACGTCTAACAATGTATAACCTCAATGTCAATGCAAAAATTAGAGAGAAAAAGAATGAAAAGTCAAACTTGAGTGAACTACACTTGTACCTACATGTCAGGCAGGAGCTTTGGGATTATTTCCACTGTGAAACAAGTGTCTCTCTGAAAGACACAATCAGGAATGTTCTCCATCGGCAGGTGATTGACATAGAACTGCACTGTACTTCCTTCATTTGGAGGCTTCTTCCGTTCTACTCTTCTTGTGACGCCGTGGGCCACCCATGTAAACTTTCTGGGGTCCACCAGAGCAGAATTATCCAGGGTTGAAGTCAAACCTCTTTTCCGTATGCACAGTAAGCACTTCGACAGGTTACATTCAATGGCCCATTCAGTGATCCATGCCACTGGTAAGAAGAAGCTTCCTGTTAGTGTGCCTTCCTGCTCTTGAATGAAGTTTACCACCAGGTTCTCGATGACTATGCTGTCACTTTCATCCACTGCAGTGGAAGCAGATTCCATCTCACACATCGGATACCAGATCCGTACGTACTCGTCGGGGTCGCTGTAAAAAATCCTTGATGGATCGTCTGCAGATCTGGAGAAGCATGTGATAGGGCTGTGGACATGGTGCACACAAAGCTCAAACTTTGGTTTGATGCGCACCAACTGAACAGCAGGCATGTAATAACCTCTTTTTTTCTCTGTTGTCATTTGGATCTGAAGGGTGTCACCTCTCTGCAATTGGAGCTCGATGACAACCTCATGCTCCTTCTGTTCCTCTTGCTTCTCGATGGTACATGAGTTAGTCTTGGAATGAGGCACCACAGCTGATTGTGGCAGAATATTTAGTTTTTCCAGGCGCTTTGTATTAGCCTCTATTGTGAGAGACTTTGCATGATTCCAGTTTTTTGTGTCAACCGCTTCAACAATGGTCTTCCATACTGTCAGTGGAAGCTCAATGCAGGGACCACAGCCTGGCATTTTCATCTCTTGGTGGATTTGCATGTTGTCAACTGCGTAGATCCGCCTTTTCCATGTGAGAGTGACGCAGTCGTTTGTGTCATCAAAAACTGGTTGGTCGCACAGTTGTAAATCTTTGTACATAATTGTTACACTCTCTGCAAAAACATTCTTGTTGAAAGGAAATGCTACTGCTAAACAGTCTCTCTGGGGACTAACAAAAAAGGCTAGCTTTGAAGCACTTTCTTTTTGCATGCTCACTGCATAATGGATTTGCTCAGCTTTTTGTTCATACGCCTTGACAACTTTAAGATTTTCCTCAAATTGACTGCACAAAATCTCAATCTCCAAGGTAGTGTATTGGACAGCCCTGTTGCATATGATGGAGTGCAAAAGTCTCTGCAAGATGATGTCCATGTACCGCCGTATTGGTGAGGATGCTTGGGTGTAGGATGTTACGTTCAGAGAATAATGCCCGACCTGTGCTTTGCTAGAGTTGGAACAGAGGACTTCAGCTTTACTAAGGCACCTCCTAAACTGATCAATGACTGGCTGGAGCAGAGGGTGGATGTCATCTGCAGCAATCAGGTCCACCATACTGTCTATATCATCTGATCTGGCAGCTGCCTGGATATCTTCCCATACTTCTGTGAGTATGCAGAAGTTTTCACAGTTTGGGGCTTGTTTGTCGTGGTCAACTTTGTGCTGCACATGAAAAGACAGTGATATCAATCCTCCGCATTTCTTCTTGAATTCTTCGATCCTTTCAGGATCTGGTTCTGCTTGACAACGAAGGGGTGTGCAGTTCATGGTTTTGTTTAAACGAATCAAATCCTCGGACGTATGTGTATTGAACAACACACTCAGCTCTTCAATCATCAGATTGGCTTTGCGCTTTCCGGGCAATCTATCATCATCAGTTTGAGAGTATGCCCAATCCCTAAGCCTAATCTTCCTTTGGGCTTTTGCGAAACAATAAGCCACTGTGACACAGTCTTCTACAGAGTCAAATCTAGGTCTGTCTCTATATCGTTCGGTGATCATGCTCTCTGCCTTTTCATAAGACAACTTCTGATTAGACTTGATCCGTGACAGCTGAAATTCAGGCTTTCCGATGATCTCATTTGTTGTCTTTTTTACTTTGAACATTAATGAAATCACCCGGCGAACTTTATCTGGCAGAAGACTGAAGTGTTCAGTGCAGTCTTTGGGGAACATATGCACAGGACTTTCCCCACTGCAGTAATACGTAGCGCCACGTTGTTTTGCAACCTCATCCAATTCACCACTTGGACTCACAAAGCTTGCCACATCTGCAATATGGACTCCCAACTCATACTCATGGTCTCCAATTTCCCTGACACTGATGGCGTCATCCAAGTCTCTTGCAATTTCTGGATCAACAGTGAAAGTAAACCCGTCACTTATGTCCCGTCTGTGTGTCCTGTCTTCATCTCTGGAGGAGAGTACCTCGTCTGATTTACATGTATTGGGTGCAACTTTGAATTCCTCATTCAGGATTTGTAGTCCAGCAGGAAAAGAACTTCCGATTGGAAGAATATCTATGACGTTCCCCAATGGAATATGGCAATGTTCTTTCCAGCCAATCACTTGCACCACAAATACATTGTTTTGTATGAGGTTCTCGTCAAGACGTTCATATGATGTGGGTGTCCACTGTCCATTTATCTGCTCCCATATTGGAAGAAAGTTCCGTCTTTTCTTGCTGATCAGTATGCGTACTTTGGGTGCAGATTTTGTAAGGGGCATCATTGTCCTTTTGACAAACTTGTCGTCCGAATTCTGTTTCGATTTGCTGTGATCCTCATCCTCAAGCAGGCACACAAGTACACGGGCCGATTCAGCTTCCTTAGTGATGCTGACCACTCTTTCTGTTTGTACAAACACTTCGTCCCCACTGAAGACCTTGCCCAGGTTTTCCCTTCCCTTGATGCCGATACGTTTGGTGGGCTTTTGAAATGGTACAACATAACCTCTGGTTGATGTCTCCCTGACCAACCTTCCATGCATAAACACCTGTTTTTCACACAACTCCAAAAGGTGTGTATCAACATCACTGACATTGTATGATGATCTTGACTTGTGGTTGTCCAAGTCTTTCAATTTCAATTTGTCTTCTTCTGAACTATTATCTGTCTTCAGCTGTTCGTATTCATCTTTCAACTCTTGAAGAATTGCATCATTGAGAGTGTTGCTCTCATCCACGCATTCAGACTTTTGAAATCTTGCAGTTTCCATGACATCTTTTTCAAAGAAATCTTGAGTGAAATGCTGCGGTGCAACACTGTTGTTGCTGACGCAGTGGTCTATGTAGCTTTTCCAGACCCCTGAGCATTTCCCAAAGCAACAAAGGGCAGCAGCATCTCCCACCACCACTATGTGGGACTGAGCCCTAGTCATTGCAGTGTTTAACACACGGGCATCATTGAACAGCTCCAGACCAGGCAGGTGAGATGTTTTTAGGCTGTCACGTGTTTGCACAGCTGTCATGATGACTGCCCTGAACTGTTTGCCTGTCAACACATGAAGACAATTTGCATTAGGTAATTAAATTATGTAAAAGATCATATGAATATATATTTTTATTTATTTATCTATTTATTTTTATTTAACCATTATTTAACCAGGCAAGTCCTTAAGAACAAATTCTTATTTAAAATACAAAAAGCCTCTTGAAATAGTCAGACAGGTGTGCTGTTTAGCCATCCTTCATGAGCAGCATAATAGGATAATCATCCAGGAGTTCTTTATGTTAAATTAAAACTACCTTGGACATTTGCAAGATTTTCAACATGGACTTCAGCAAGGCCTCTTCTTGAAAGTGTTGTCCTAATTTGCCGAACCTAATAATAGGAAGACATAATTGAGATAATTGAACCATTACAACTCTGACCACATATAACGTGACAATTCAAATTCATGCAGAAATCTTCACTGTATCATTGATCTAATTTTGATCAAAGTTGTGATTTACCTGAAATCCCTCTGATAGGATGCAGATTGAGCTGTGGTCCTTGGTCCCCCAGGTCTGTGGCCAGTGTTTGAGAATCTCATTTACTTCTTCAACCACTTTGCCAACCTCGTCTTTGTTGTACCAAGACATGGACCCAGTGTCCAAGAGACACTCTCCCCGGACATGGTGAAACTTTAGGGCACGGCCATTTTCAGGAGCCGGAACATCTCCAGTGGCTTTGATAAAATCATTCTTACCAACGTAGAAATGGGTGGACACAAACTCCACAATTTCCTTGGTTGAGCGGTAGTTTTCACTGAAAATTATTCGACTGTTCTGGGCTGCGTCAAAGTTTTGGCCTTGATAGTAGTGGAACAAGCGATTGAGGAGTGTGTGATTTGAACGGTGATGATCATCAACTGAGAAAAGCTTGGGTCCCATTTGCATGTGATCCCCAGCCAAAACAACTCTGGTGTTTGGTCCAGCAAGGCCAAGGGCCATCAAGGCTTCACATTCCAGCATCTGAGAGGCTTCATCAATCAGTATGTGGGTGAAATATCCCTCTGGGAGCTTTAGGTCATGAAAATGTCTCGCCATTGTCGTGGTGGTTATGGCTATTTTGTGTCGATCTAGGGCAGCTTTTGTAGGTGGTAGAAAAAACTGTCCATCTTCCGAAAGCCAACAGTATTTCTGAGTAATCTTATCTGTGGCAGACAAAGCACTTTTACTGTTTGCTTTTATTCGAATTAGCCTCATCTCATCATTTTTCTGGTCGATGAATGGGTGTAAGTGATCTCTGACGTACAGATCTGCAGAACTGAAAGGAAACAAAAAATGTTTAACATTACAGTAGTTTATTGGTGGGCCCACGTTTGACAAAAAGTATTTCTGTATCCGCTGCTTTTACATTTTATTTAAATAAATTCAATACTTTAAAACTCAAATATAGTGCATGGTCTAGCTGCCCACTTAAAATATTATGTTATGTGTAAATCTGTCAATAAGTAAAGTTAAAAGAGGCAGAAATTGTCAATGAAATATGTAAATCTGTAAGTCTAATATTAAGACATAATAAACAGAACAGGCAGAAAAATAATATATATAAAAATAATATAAATTTTGGTTTCTGCACCAAGAGGTTAAAAGATAATTTTGCTCAATTTAGGCAATATCTAGCATTTAAATTATGATGTGCAGTGTACATACAGTGTAATTCATATGAAATAGGATCAAGCTATGTTCTAGTTTTTTTTTAACTTAAAAACGGGCAGAGGGCCGCAGTTGGCCCATGGTCCTTAGTTTGGCCACCCCAGGCTTAGATCAAAGAGCATAGCCTAGATTAATACTTTGAAAGTAGCAAAGTTTAAAAACTACTTGGGGAGCACATGTCCATATGAATCGATCATCAATATTTCATTAATCACATTTTCAATAATGTATATTACCTGTTGGTGTGGGTGCAAATGAGCACTTTGTTGTGAGGCTGCTTACAAAGCTCTCTGGCTGCTGTAGCGAGGGTGAATGTTTTCCCAGTTCCAAACGGTCCATAGATGAGGAGCGGTGCCACACATTTTTGGCCATTGGAATGACCTGTGATGAAGTCAATTGCTGACTGCTGCTTTGCATTCAGCTTCTCATAGTAGATGTTATTCACAGGAACTGTACTGTTTTTAAGATCTGGTAGCACTCTTTTTGTATCAGGAAGGAGGTCTACGGTTTTGTGCATGGCACAGAAGCTGTGGCGATTGAGCTGAAACTGCACCTCCATTTGATAAGATTCATTGCTTTTGAGTGCGAGATCCGAGCAACAGTTTTTAGACAGCTGCAAATACATTTTGTTCTCGCTTGTTTTGTCTTGCCGAATGATGGCTTCGTAGACCTTGGAGTTTGAACCACTTGAAGATAAGGGGGCTATCAGGCCAGACTGGATGCTTCGTTTTAGTGCCAGTCCCTCAGGGGTGTCTGGTGTGAGATTACAAGGAATTGAGACGGCACAGAACAGTTCTCCCAGAGGAGCCCTCGCCATGTCAAACTTTGTACTGTTCAGCGTGTCCATTGTTGTAATTTCTCCACGAACATTTAGTCTAAAGTAAAAAAGAAAAGAAAGCCTTAGAGTCTGTACATATGTGCAAATTCTAAACATCATTAAAGGAAACCGCTAAAGATAAGCATATTACCGTGAAACAATCTGGTCCTCTGCCCGCTCCTCATTGTACAGGAAGTGGTGCATTCTGTCTTTGTAGTTCTCATTATTCAGAGGTGTTTGGCTGTTGTGGCAGGATTTATACTGGAAGCTAATCTGTGGAGGCTTGTACTCCTTTAACAGCTCGTCCTGTTCTTCTGTCCTCGACGTACACGGGATGATAACCCTGTTCCCTCGATGCCAACGCTCGGCACTTTGATGGGTGGCTCTGCGTTCCAAAGTTGGTTGCTCAACATCATCCAGTGACAGCTGGCCAACTCTTACTCTGAGTTTCTTCAACAGCACTGGCCTCATGTCAAAATCTAGCACCAGCCACTGGTCATACAGGCCAGGGTTGATGGATGTGAAGGACACGGTGATGTCGTAGGTCATGTCTTCACTGAGAAAGGGTTCACCTGAGGAGTAGATGCAGGGCACAGAACCGAGGTCACCAAGGGTGAATGAAGCTCCCGGTTCCTGCTTCAGCAGCGCCACATGCACAAGTTGTCTCTGTACACACAGAAAAGTGGCAAATAAGCATACCATAGCATTTCCAGGACATGAATGAAAAAAAGACATTTAACGATGAAGATTGTGTGATCGCTACACTGACACCAAGAAGAGTAAGAGTGGCTAGGCTAATACACAGCAATTCACTTCTTATTTTTGTAAACACATCAGTACTACACATCAATACTCAGTCCAAAAAGTTCTGCCTGCCTGTATTCTCTGTTACCTAGCTGACCCATGTTACGGTCAATCCCCAATGAAAGCGTTTTTGACATCCTTCACTTCGCACGTCTCTGGAACAGATGCGCTCTCATTTTATTAATGTATCAGTCCACACTAAGACAGTGAGAAGTGGTTTTTTTTTTTAATGCTTTAAGTCTATTTTTGTGGCGTTTAGTAATGCGTAATCGGCATAGACGGCTGTTTAAATCACACCCCTCAGCGAGTCCCACAATTCAATTACGTTGTACTTTAGGCGCAGCGCGACCCTGATTGGTCAATACTACACGAACTACGAACGGAAACGCTTCCATTGCCAAAAATCCTGTCGCACTGCCTACAGATTCTGCCTGTGAATGCAGGAGGACCTTTTCCTGCTCATCCTCTTTTTTTCCCCTCTTTCCTAAACCGATCACAACCACAGTGATTGCTCAATAAAACTGAATATTAGAAGGAAACAACACGCAGTTCAATCAGTGTTTCCAGATTGGACACTTTCCCACCTCAGCTCGAAACACAAAGACAAGTGGGGACCAATAAAACCTAAATGTCATTTCAGTTTATTACTCAGATTTTTCCTATTTCAATTATTACTCAGTCATAGCTCTGTGATAAAAAAGAGAGACTATTATTTAAGGTTTGGACTGATTATATATGTTTATATATATTAACAAGAAAAATGCAGTTTTTTATGACTTCTGGCATGCACTTTGGCTTTTGTCACAGAAAATCTAACCAAGCCTTGTCTTCTTACCTCTGAAAAATCTTACCTCTGTTTCAACTTGGAAGTTCCACTGCAGCGTTGTATTGATCTGTTCACACTCCACAGTCAATTCTTTATCACAAGAGATGCTGACATCGTCAACTTGTTCTGATATCTGTTGAAATAGTGAATTAACATACTGGGATTTACGGCGGTGAAGAACTGAAGAGTAAACTGTCAGTTAGTAATGTAAAAAGAGGTCACAAACTTGCTTAATTAATTGTTACGCCTGAATGATATCTAGCTTTTGATATCTGTGGGCCTGAGACAATTTGGGCTTGAGATGTTATTCTTTTTTTTGTGATGATTAGAGATTGAAAGGGAGAATTCTACAGTGTTGCAAGTCTGGAAATCCCTTTATCTATATCTATATTAATCTGTATCTTTATACTGAAGTTTTTCACATAAACCGCATCAATAACTAAACTAAACTATATCAAAGTATCATACGGGGCTCATATATTATGACCTCTGTACTATACCTAGAGATTAGGGTCTCTAGTAGGCTAATATTTACCCACAATGCTTTAGATCCTAATTCAGTCAGGCATCTGTATCTCTACTGTAGTTTATGAAATGACGAAAAATCCCAAAAGCATCAGCGACAGACTGCGTACTGTCTGACCTGTGTACTTTGTTCTCCTGCTCTTGCTATATCCCCATTTTATTTCCGTTTTTATTTGTGATGTGCAAATGTTTTACAGCATTGTCTTGTTTGTGCGTGTCTTTTTTCTCAAGGGGAGCGATAAAGTCTGCTACAACCTTGGGATAAACTTTGCCAAAGATAACCGGAAAAACCCCCAGAGTAGAGCCTCATACTCACGATGTGTACTTCGTTACTGCTGTTTTTGTATTCCTCTAAAAGCCTTTCATTGTAGCACATGAGACCCTGAGCTCCCATGTTGTGTCTGATCTCCTTCTCCTCTGCAGCACGCATCACCCACTCCTGCAGCTCTTCCACAGAATGAGCTCTTGGGCACTTGTTGCCGTATTCGCACGTTTGTGGTCTACGATGAAAGGGCAAAACAATACAATAAGGATCTGTCAATCAAACTACCACTTTGGAATGGTAAAAAAACAGAAAATAAAAAGACATCTTAATGTTTCTCAGAATATTTATACCCATTTAGCTCCCTTCTGTGTAAAAAAAACTTTCAAACAAATCAAACAAAGAAAATGAAAAAAACTATTGTTACATGGATTTCCTTGTCCTTTTCATAACTAAATAAAAAAAAACAGATGTTTAAAAGGTCAATTATTGGTCATTTTGGCTTTAATAACTGAATGAAGCACAAATGTAACAAGCCATATTAAAATAAATTTACAAACAGAGGAAACTGTGAAGATATGTCAGTATTGTCCAGCAGAAGGCAGCACAGACCTGCTGATACTAAATTCAAAGTTCAGTCACCATGAGCAGGTGAGAGAGAGCTCATTCTTTCTGGGATGGACACACATCAATCATTTATTAAAGACAAAAAGCTAAATCATCATCCTTTCCACGTGTTTCTCATTTACTTGTCAAACACATTTAACAATGAGTGTTGTATTTAAATGTTGACATTTGATCTGTGTTCATTTATGCATTTTAAATCTCCCGTACCTCACCACATTACTCTATGAGTTTGGATTTGTTTAGAATTAGCGACTTAAGTGCAGCTGAGACACAACTTTGCTCTTTAAAGAATACGTCTATCGCTGTTTTATGTTTTTCTTATTGTAAACAAATCCCAGGAAAAGACACAAACCAGCAATGAATGTACACAAACAAGTGTTATGAGTGTATCAAAGCCTGATATATCTTCTACCTCTTCAACCGTGTTGTCTGTATGAGTTGATTTTTCCCTGTTGGCGATTGAGGAAGTTTTTCTTCTTATCTAATCCATAGAGCTCCATCAGTGAGCCACGCTGGGTGACATGTTCTTTCATTACCATGAACACACATACTGTAGTGTATTTAGACTAAATCCCACAAATACTCACTAGAGCAGTGTATCCCAAACTTTTATTTTGTTGGGACCCAACAGGTACATTTTGAATGTATAACAATTTAGTTTAATGCATGTGTTAAACATATACACATGTTAAATACTTTATAAATTAGACCAAATTAATACAATTAATTAGAGTTAACAGACTATCTAATTATTTTAATTTCCTCTCATCAGCTAAACAAACAGAATGTGCTCTAGCCTTTCGTATTAGATTCAACATGTGGGAGAAAAATGTAGTTGTGTCTTGAAATATATTTGTGTAAAATCACATCCACAATTTGAAATGTATTCACAGACACAGGCACACGCCTGTGAGCAGAGTCGGATGTCCTCTATCACAGCCTTCACTCAACACCTTACAGGTACTCTATCCCTAACACCTGTTTACGTTAAATATCTAATTTCATGACGGAGCATACACGTCTAAGAGAATTTGGAAAGATTATGAATCCAAAAAATGCTCCAAATTGCCACTCACACCGAGAAATAGCAACTCAACTCCAGTGAGTAATTACGAATCAAACCATCAATTTATTATTTAGAAACAGAATCAACAAACTTACAAATTTACAGTCGACAAATTATGAAATCAACCTACAAGTCAAGAAAGATTGACAAAATCACAGGTCAAAAGTTGACAAAGAATAAACAAACCGTCACTTATAAATCACAAGACTCTGGGACACAGTGTAAAACGAGCCCCAGCAATGGAGAAAAAGCAGACTCACATATACACAAGTATACATAAGTAAATGTAAGTCTGAAGGGACAGCGCCCAAGAAAAAACACCACACTGCACGAAAGCAGAAGAAGCAGAAAAACAGTTTAGCAGTAACTATACGTGTATGTAAACAAAATCTACGCCTCAACGCGTCAGGATCCTGAACTATAAAAGAGATTATAGTATAGTAAGTATGGCATATCAATACAATACACTAAGCACAACAAACCGCTCAATGGCCAAGAGACTTAACAATACCTGAAACTGTTGGCGGACAGAACTATCACTATTACCACTAACTACTGCTGCAGCATAACCGTTTTTTTGTTATTATATTTAACTTTACAATTGTTTTCTTATAAAAAGTACACCGCTTAGTGATCCCGAGTCTTAGTGCTCATTCGCTTATCAGCCGTAAGTGTTAAAGGCGTCTACTAGGCGATCCTAAGGCTTATTACCTCTATTCTGTTTTTATTTTTAACTTTATTGAATTTTCTTATAAAAAACACGCTCACCGACCCCAAGTCTTACCATTGCTTGTAGACCGTGAGACTTATTACATCAACGATTTAGCGCTTCTAGAAGAACAGGCAACCTACAAGAATGCCAAAACACTCACCTATAGGAATTCTTTACGGTACTCTAACCTTAAGGGATTTTTTTAACAGCACTTTCACCAAGTAGGACTTGTAGGACTTTCTCACACACCAGCTATCCAGGCGAGCTGGACAGGGCAGACACACACACACACACACACACTCACACTCAGCACATACACATAGCTCGTGCACGATGTTGCGCTTCACGACAGAAAATCAATCTCTATACGGTTCAAACTTTAAAGAAAGCCCTAAATTGAAGCTTTGAACAATGTGACAGTCCAATCCGAATAAGTACAGACGGAATTAGGAATGAGAACTCATAATAATTAAAATAAGGAGTAAGTAGTAGGGTTCTGAAAACACAGTTACTGAAGAAGGTTCCTATCTTACGGTTCTTTTAGGACATCCAGGGGAACTGACGGCCCTTCCTCCTCACAGACCGAAACCACCAATGCAGAACATTTAGAAACGGTTCTTCTGCTTACCTTTAAGATGAGCTCGAGGCGCGTTCAGTCTGTGAGAGAAGAAAGGTCCCCCCACTCGGGCACGGCCCCCGTGGAGTCTGACGCTGATGGCTTGCCAAATGTTGTGTTTTTTTTCTATGTCTACTATTTATGTCTTTAACTTTATGTTAAACTTAATAATAAAAGGCTGGCTTAATAACTGTTTGCTATCTGATTTGTGGTGAGATACCAAAAGATTCTCACAAAGAGGAAGTTTCTTCAGTTCACGCAGATTTATTTGCATCCCACAGAATACAAGTAAACCGAGTTGTCCGGAATCAACTGACAAACAAATGACATGCTCCTTATTTTATACCCTTGTATCACCTTTTTTATGATCAACCCCCCTCTTCTCACCCACCCACTCCCAATGTCCTTCTGGACAGTCATCTCGTTCATGGTGTCATACGGTCCCCCCTCAGCCCTGGCACATTGGGGGCTTTTTAGACACACATGAGACCATTGCTCTGCTAATACAGCCTTATTCGGATGTAACCCTGGCGTCTGGGCCTAACTTCCTCTACTCTCCTTCTCTAGAAACTTCGTTATGAAGTCATATTGTACATATCTTTATGTTCAGTCAATTCCTTAGAATCTTGTTAGGGTGACATTACTGTCTTTATCTTTACCTTTAACAAACTCTTAGAACCCTGTTAGGGTGAAATCAGTTTTTTTTTTATCTTCTAACGTGTACATCTGTACTCTTATCAATTTGCTGTTACCATATTTACCTTATCATTTCACCTTATCAACTCTTAGTGCATGGGTATGCTTTAAATTAAGTTACCTCAACCTCCCATCCATCCCTGGCTTCGTGCCAGTCGACCCTCTAAGTTTTTATGACTTACTGTGTCAGAGTTTGTAAGGTCAGGCTGACCCAACCGGGTATGCACAAAGGCCAATTTGTTCTCTTTGGACACAGCGATGGCGGCACTGCAGAAGGCATTGACCGGCCATGTTATTAGGAGACTACTTGTCCTCTCCTGGCTATGAATGTGCGACTGTCCATAGGACACATGAACTATTACTAACCCCAAAAGACTATGTTTGCAGGATTACAGATACATGAACGAGGAATATTTGTTTGCAAGATTATAATGATATACAAGCAAAGAATATGAACTTAACTCTTTAAGCATTGACTATAATGTATGATGCAGGGTATTTGTGCTCTTTTGGCCGCCTCAACTTTGTAACTGTATTTTGACACGCAGGTTGAAAAGTTAATTCTGTAAGGCAGCGACTTCACAAGGGTGTACAGGATAACAGGATACTCTGTTAGAGGGCGAAGGACCGGCCAAGGGATCAGGATTAGGGAGTCTAGGTTTCTTTGTACAAAAATATGCGCAACTCAGCTAAATGTAAATATGCACGAACCAAACTCATCAACGGGAGGATTTGCTTGTCAACCGTCTCTTGGGTTCAGACGTATCAAGTGGGAGGGGGGTAAGCATAGTGGCCTTGGAGCCCGGTGAAGATAGAGGGAGGGTGAGGTAAACATACAAGTAAATACAGGTTTTCACAGGGGAAAGACGAGCGCTGGTCATTTTGACCTGTGGCCAGATGCGACATCAGAGGAAGACAATTGGGGAAAAAGACTGTGACTACTCAAATATCCAGATCCAGTATCCTCTGTTTTGACATGTCCGAGGTACACAGTGTACCTTGTCTGGGTAAAAGTTTAGAGTGGAACAGGAAACATGGAAAGGGGGGAGACCAAGACTGGGGGCAGAATGAGGGTATAAAGTGATGTACATTTCTATTGTGAGGTTAGTTGACTCCAGACAGCTCGGTTTACTTGAATACTTTGTGATGCTAATAAACCTGCGTGAACTGAAGAAAATCTAAACTCTCTTGTGTTCTGTGGATGTTCGCTACTGAGTTCCTAATAGTGAGATCCTGTGGTGTCTCACCACGAGTCAGATAGAGAACAGTTACTGAGCCAGCCGTAAGGTCTAAAGTTTTAACATCAGTCATAAAGTCAAAGAAGCTGATCATCATCATCATCGACAACGAAAATCAACCACTACAAACATTATAAGTAGACTACAGTTATCAGAACTTTATGAAAATTCAAGGTGTACTGCAGATATAAATGTTAGATAAAAGACCAGGGAAGATATTCTGCTACTTGGCAATCCTAATTAAATCTCCCGTGACCCACCTGTGGGTCCCGACCCAGTCTTTGAAAATGACTGCACTAGAGCACCAAATGTAGATTAATCCGTCACTGAAAATAGTCCCCAAAAAATGCACCACTCTCTGAGATCTGTTTGTGAAAAAAAAAATCTGTACAGATTTAGAATTATGTTTTCAGTCGGAATGAATGTTAGAGCACAGACAGACAGACTGGGGAAGCTGTGAGAGAATAAAGCAATGTTGGTGTTGGCCTTTTCATGGGATTTGTATCACTAACCTCGTCCTTCAAGCAGGATAAAACAGATATCAGTATGGCATTTTTGGTAAAAACAAATGGGTTAAGTTCTGAGAGATTAAACATTTCCCCCCCATAGAGAGACAAGAATCGACAATGTGGTTGTCAAACATGTAAAACAAGTTGTCTACCTCTCACACAGCCAAAGGTCAGATCGGTGGTTGTGTGGGGGCTGTCGTCCTCTCCACTTGGTGGTGGTGTCCTCAGAGAGTAACTGGGCATGCTCCAAAGAACTGCAATGCTTGTAGAAGCTCTCCGGAGAGGAAAGGACCAGGAGGCAAACTTTGCAGTACATGGTGACCTTCTTCCTGTGCTCCGTCTTCTCCTGCTGGCTCATTTGGAGGAGGCGAGGCCGCACGGAGAGCCCACTGTGCTCCGCATTCCACACGGCCATCTCCACCTCGCTCTGGGCAGACCGGCAGTGGCCAGCCTCGTGCCAGCAGGGCTTGCCTTGCCTGACGTGGCTGCAGTACGTAAACTGACAGTTCTGGTGAAGAGGGCGCACCTGGCTGTAGATGTGCTTTCTGCTGTTCTCTGACAGGTGATGAACTAAGACTGGGTCCCATTTGTGCGCTGCATCTGCTGAGCAAGTGGAATTCCACCTTTTGGTCGTCAGTTTTTGTGGCCGATCATGAAAGCAGTCCTTGCAGAATTCCACGAATTCGCCTGAAAACTGCTGGCATATGCTTTCAGCTGCACTTTCTGGTGTCATCTTAATAATTTCAAACTCAATTATAAGTCTGATTAACTCGTCTTGATCGATGTCTCTGACTCTAACGTAGTTCCATACCACGGCCTCTTCATAGCTCCTGGCATAAGTGCATCTCTGACCGTGTTTAGTACATCCAGAGCCCTCTACGTAGAATTTACACACTTCGTAAAGAACATTCCGACCAAACTGTCCACATGTAGGCCGCTCAGAGACAGGCCTCCACTGACTAGAGGCTTTGTCTTTGGCTAAAAGCAGATTTCTACTGCACTTGTGACTGACTGACTGAACTGAGTATGTTATTTCCTTCACCTTCACAGAACACTGTTTACACACAGCCTTCAAATCCAGAATTGGCAAGATGTTACCCAGTGGTTCCGCGTTATCAGGCAGATCAGCTCCTCCCGCAGACTGAGCCATGACATTACAGAGGAGCATGCGGTCTAACCTGTGGTGCTTTTCAAACGTCCAAACGGCGGCTTCCTCGTCACTTCTGGCGAAGGTGCACCGGTTCTTGTGGGACGTGCATCCAGAGCCCTCCACGAAGTAGTGGCATTTCTCATAATGATTCGGATTCGGAAACGTGGGCCGCCTAGAGACTGGCCTCCATTTGCTGCCACCTTTGGCTCTGCAGAACAAGAGATCACGTGCACACTGGTGGAGGACCGATTTCAACGTATACGTAACTTCTTTCTCCTTGACAGAGCACTGAGTGCATGCAAGTTTGAGGTCATGTGTCGATGAAAGAGTAGCCAGTTTGGATTCACTAGCTGACATTGTGATACTTCAGAATGCTGAAGTCAGCACCTGCATTCAAAACTGCAGATTGTAGTATTTTGGTTGCAGCTAGTCACAATAGACCCAGATTCAGTTACAAGTCTGATTAACCAAGGCACTAATAACGAAGGGACCTCAGAAGGACAGAATGAAGCTGGATCAACTTGTCTGTGCCTTATCTGAAGGCCAGAGTCTGATAAATGTCCAACGTTGCTTCCATGAGTCTGAAAAAGAAAACAGTAGAGAAGAAAGCATGATGACAAATGTGCTCAATATATTTAATTCAGAAACCAAGTGAGCACCAACCAGGAGTACAATGTTGATTTCTTGTTAAAAACTGGGTGATATTCTGTCTCAACGTCTAAGACCTGTTTTCACCGTCTTTTCAACCGGCTAAAATGCAGTTACATCAACGTGTCACAAAACACCAATATGTTACAAAATGTTGATGATTTGTTCAGTTGAAAGTTGAAAGAGAGATGATATTGGTTACTGTGAATGTATTTCTTCAAAGTCATATTACACTGGTCGGTGAAATGTGGTCTACACGAAGGCGTGATTTGAACGCATTTAATGTTTTATATAAAATGTCATAAATATGGAACTATAGACTGTGTGCTGCCCAAAAGAAGCTCCCAGGACGTCATAATGAGAGCAGAGCACATTCTGTCTGTACATTCATGTAAAAATTCACGGAAGAACTTTGGCTCTCGGAGACTCGGTACCGGACTTGCGGAGCAAAGTGAACGAGCTGACCAAATAAAAGTGAGGCTTCATGCTAACCACATATTTTTTAAGTTCTTGAACTGCTGGATTCCAATAATGAAAACCAAAGTAAACAACATTAGCATAATTTTATGCTGCTCACGATACAGCCTATAGGCTGCTAGCTTGTAGCGTTAGCATGTTAGCTTGTAGAGCCACATGAGTGTAGTGTTTTTTTAGGCCATTTCACCTCTTAAATACACGACAGAAAGCGACTGTGGCTGTATACAGTTGGGATGTGGAGGAAGTGAGTAAAACAGTGATGTACAAACAAGAAGAGGGTCAAAACATACAAACAGTGTACAGTATAATACTATATCCCAGTGAGCATTTTCCCGTTGAAAAGACAATTAAAAAACGACTATGGTCACCAGGGAAAAGCGTTCAAATTTGGTTCGAAAGTGGATATTTCTTTTTAAAACGTGTTATTTTTTTTTTTACAGATGTCCACCTTAAATATGGCAGACCATCTGAAACCGGCTTCTGGGTGGTTTTTGACATTTAAGAATGAAAGGGAGATTGTGTTATTGTTTGCACTGTCAACAATCATGCATTTTCTATTTCTTTGCAGTTGTATTTAAAGAACCTTGTTCATGTTATATTTTAATTGTTTCTTAATAAATACAAATGAATTGTTGCCTGTGTCACATGGTCTTCTCTGTCCTTTAAGTGGAAACTGTTGACTATGACTTTAAATTGCTACATATTTTGCTGTGAGCATTTTTAAGTTCACAAGAATTTAAAATAAATACGGTGAAGGTTAAAAGACGTTCAAAAGTGCTCTCAGGGAAGTGTTTTTTTCTATGTCTATGATCAACTTGTTGGACTTTAACTTTATATTACACTTAATACTAAAAGGCTGGCTCGATAACTGTTTGCTATCTGACTCGTGGTGAGATACCACCAGATTCTCACGAAGAGGAACTCAGTAACGAACACCCACAAAACATACGACAGAGATTGAAGTTTCTTCAGTTCACGCAGATTTATTTGCATCACACAGAATACAAGTAAACCGAGTTGTCCGAAATCAACTGACAAAAAAAAGACATGCTCCTTATTTTATAACCCCCTCTTTTCACCCACCCACTCCCAATGTTCTTCTGGACAGTCATCTCGCTCATGGTGTCATACATCTAGGATTAACGGTCCCCCCTCAGCCCTGGTACATGAGATCACTTGAGATATTTCATTTCTCTGCTAATACAGCCTTATTTGGCTGTACCCCTGGTGTCTGGGCCTATACGGTCCTCTTTTCTTCTTAACCAGAAACGTGGCTATGAAGTCATATCGTACTTTGTGCCATTCAACCCTCTAAGTCTCTAAGAGTCTCTAAGGTCTGGCTGACCCAACAGGGAATGCACAAAGGACAATTTGTTCTCTTTGGACCCCACTGCAGAAGTCCGCCATTGAACTGTCATGAGCTCTATGAATGTACGACTGTCCGTAGTATACATGATTTATTACTAACCCCAAAATACTGTGTTTGCAGGATTACAGATACATGAACTAGGAATATTTGTTTGCAAGATTATAATGATAAAGAAGCAAAGAATATGAACTTGACTCTGTAAGCATTGACTATAATGGCACATGTAGAAGTCATTCATATTATTGACAAATCATTTTACACCACTTTGTGTTTGTTTATCTGTTTCGGTTTGCGGAGTCTGGCATAAAAACCTCAATACTCTCAAGGACATTAATGTATTGTCACATATTGTCAAATTAAAATAAAGGATTAAACCGGCAACTGCAGCAGCACCTCTCCCAAAACAGTGGCGACTGTCTGCCGCAGAAAGTCGTGGCAGCTGAGCTCGCAACGGGAAGTGCCTCAGCTAGCTGCCACAGTGTGAGCCAGCTCCCACTGTCAACATGTCAGCGTGGCTTGATCACGGACATCCGAGCGTCTGACTTGACCGCAGTCCTAAACTGAGACGGAGACCTCAGGACAACTTAGAGATATAACGTTAGAGGTTGGTTGCGAGCCAGGTTCTTTGTGTTTTCCCACCCTGGATACACTCTACAATAACAATTAACTCCAACCCGCGACAAGCTGCCGACAGTATAGTTGTGCGAGTGTTGTTTTAGTAATAAAATGGCTTGGTGCTCACCTCCAAACCCGCATCTGTCACTCCGCTTCCTGTCCTCTTTCACCTCCGCTCAGGTGTCCGTTAGTGCGCGCACTTACACACACGTAGCTTCCTCTTTTGTTTCTTGTGCTACGCCACAACGCTTAGTACAACTGTCTCTGGTACAAGTAATGCTTCATATCATCCAACCGACCGAGTGTTATTAAAGCAAAGTATTTTTTTTATTTTTTTATTTCCCACTGTCCGCTAAGGCAATTACGCGAAGCTTGCATTTTGTGTCCACCAGATGGCGCAGTTGCCCATTTTCCTATTGAACCGTAGGTAAAGGAAGCAACACCGGCTCACAGAATGAAGTCAGCGATTCGAACGGCTCGAATTACCAGGGAGTGAGTGAGTTCAAAGTGGGTTTCGAACTGCACTTTTTATTTTTTATTTTTTTATAGTAAAATACATATTTTAAAATTCAACAATCAAGACGTTCATAATTCAACTATTCATCGTTGGCTGATGCAAAATGTAATTCTAAACCCATGTCCGTAACTGTCAGTCAAGTTTACTATTTTGACAATATTGCTACTGGTAGTCGTACTACTCCTACTACTACCACTACTACTACTACTAATAATAGTAATAATAATAACAAATATAGTAATCATACTAGCGTACTGATAATGGTTTGATAACAACAACAACAAAAATAATATTAGTGTTAATAATTACCGTCAATTAGGCTGATCTTCATGAAGATTTTAATATCGCACATGTCCTCCATGTTAATGGAAGCTGTGAGAGCTGATGAAGAGCAGCGGCAGCATCGTCTGGATCACCGATAAGAGGTTCCGAAGTGCAGTCGGCCCCTCCCTGAACCGGAGCACGGGAGCCGCTCCTCTCTCTTCTTTCTCGACAACAACATTTAAGTTTCGTTTCCCATACAATTGTGCAACTATGAGGTAAAATGTGATACGCATGCGCTCTCTGCACACCATTTCCTCTTCCTCATTTTGTGAAGCTACATGCAGTGTGACTTACGAGGCATCCCTTCATGTAAAACCTTCATGATGTTTCTGTACAAGAGTCATCTATTAGGCTGTTGACTATTTTTTTGTTATCTATGTTATCTTATTAAATAAATGATTCTTTAGAGAAAATATAACAATTTATCACAGGGTCAAGATTGCACCTGTTTTCAATACAAATCCACTTGTTTCAGTTTGTTTCATTTTCTTGATATTAGCACAGTCATTTGCGTAACTCTAGCATAATTCTTCAATTCAATTATACTGGAATACTTCAATTAAACTTCAAACTTGGTTTGTATAGAGTACTCTGTAAGCATTGTCTTCATGCCGACTATTTATTTATTCTCTCTCTTCCTCTCCCTGCTTCCAACTCAGTCAGCTGACTGGTGTTGACCCTTTCAGTTAAACCAATCAAATTTCTCCGCAAAACTGTTCTCTCATCATGCTTCCAGTTCAGTGTCAGACTGATGACTGACTTCGGCTTTGCCCTTCACCCCTTCCCCATCACCACCACTGTCTAGACTCCATCAGGAGATATTCCTGTACAGCTCATGGCCTCACTACCTCCTTAAAACAATATTCTTTCCTTTTGTAAACTATGTCAAATAAATAAATTGAATTACTCTTTACGCCTCTGTTTAATTCAGTCTATCCTGTGCTTTTCCTATTAAGACAAGTCAAAATGTCAGCTGTGAAAAGGGCCTAATCATTTTGACTTGTTTCAGTAAATTCTGCTTGTGTAGTTTTGTTTGCTTTTTTCTGCAAAACAGACCATCACTGTTGTGTTCGTTGACTTTTCGACATGTGACAGCATTTTCTAGACATTTGGTTCTATGTCACTGTTTGCTGCTTTTACTGAGAACGGTATGGTTAACCGGGCCAAGACGGTCCCCTTGATACCAATGTCTATGTTCTTTTTAAATATACATTTGATGTTTAAGAAGACAGTTAAATTAGATGGAAACAATAAATAAATAGTGAATGTATTCAGTAAATTAAATACTGTACATGCCCCGAAATTGGGTTCAGATTGGGTTCAATTGGGTTCAGACGTTCATGTTGCCAGATAGTGAGTCTTGATGATAATGATAAATTTAATGCTACATGTCTGCGTGTTATCGTGCTAACTGAATGCTAAATATTGCATTCCATTATTCAGCATGCTAACAGAGATGTTAGCATGCTGACTGTTAAATGCTGAACATCAGCATGTTAGCATCCAGTAGTTGTATGCATGGTACTACATTAGCATAACATTAGCATGTTGTTAACCACAGGGTGGAGTAGATAAATTCATCAGGGTTAGAACGCCCCTTTAAGACAAGTGAAAAAAAAATGTAGTTGTAATAATATAAATTCTGTCAGAGCTAGGGTTCATGAAACTAGCAAGAGTACGCTAGATTTTTAAAACGATCCAACAGAAAAACCCAACTCTTTTTCAATGAAAGTAGCTAGCAGCGCTAGCTCCGAAAATCTCTAAATGTGGTGAGAAAGTGGCTGAGTTGGCAAAACACTGACAGCCAGTCTCTTCAAGCCTCCCTCCGAAGCCACTCGCCCAAAATTATCATAAAGAACGTAAACAACAAACATGGCTGCTGTTAATACAGCCGTCAAGCGGCTTGCAGAAGACTCCGGTGACGCACAATGAGTGGGCCTCGGCTTCCCAGTTTTTTGTTACTGTGACAACATAAAATGTTGATTTAGAGTTTTAAGCTGCTCCATGGCTGCAGGTCTTCATTGGGCTAATTGTCAATGTCAGTTCAGGTGTTGAGGGGGATCCTGAAACAAAATCACACCAAGGGCCCTAAAAAGGCTCAGGAGTCATGACATACTCACAGTAAACTAATCAAATTTATTGGACTAGTCATCATTAGTCGGCCATATTTGTATAGATAAACCCGACACAGGTCTCATTCAGCTCAGGAGTGGACTTTATTTCAGCTGTACTTGGCTATATCAGAATATGTACCTGACTTCCAAATATGTGCGGTTTACCAAAAAATTAAACAGATGAGTAACATTATTTGGTGCTGATTAACAAGCAGTTTGAGTCCTGAAAGGTGCACTGTGGGATGATATTGGTGAATACTGAACAACTAGGAACACTTTGACACACAGAAGAGTTTCAAAAGTAACATCCACTGCCAGAGTGCAGAGAGCGTCTTCAGCCCGAGAGGTCAGCCTGAAGCTTCTTGTTCCTACGCACCTCAGCGGCGTGGACTTCCTGTAAAATAAAGTGATAATCTGTCACATTCACATGTCGCAAAATGAAACTTAAGGACTAAGCTGGGGCTTCTGTGGAATGTGAAACTTAAGAGGCACAGCATTTTTTTCAGTTAGAAAAGTGGAGAATGTTGAAGTTTCCCAGAAATGCAATCCAACCTACTTTTCAGCCATTGCAATCCATAAAGCAGATCCCTTTTGCATTCAGAGATGTGTTTTCAGAGTGTATAAAGATAATTCTGTGTTTCTGCTTCTGGGTCCTCTCAACAGTGCTTTCAATGGATGTTAGATATATGTAATGTTGAGCCTTCCTGAGGTGATATTGCTTGAGTAAAATGTCAAGTTTAAGGTCTGCACTATATATCTCAAACAATATACAGCAGCTGCTCTCATCCACCACCTTTGTTTCTGTTGTCATATTAACTGTAGTTCATAACTAGGAATACTTACATCATATGCTGTATTCTATGGCTACTTTGAAGCTACACAAGTCGAAACCTATAACTCCATTTCCCAATGGACAAATAAAACCACTAATATCGACTAACATCTGGCTTTTTCCTCTATCCGCTCCAGCACTAATCAACAGTGTTGCACGTTCATGACGAGCGTGTCACATCAGAAAAAAAAGACTAGCAACGTGTACACCCATGAATGGCAATGGAGAGGAGATTTTCATTGTTTAAAAAACCTGCATATACATGCAACTTTTGGTAGAAAACTCAGTTACATCAACGGTTCTCATTAAAGAAGTAGTTTTATGTTGACATCCTATAGTGCGATGTACAATAAAATGTCCACCAAGAATGTCCGCCAAAACACCCAAAACCTGTCTCTCTATTTTTGTATAAAATAATTGATACTCCAATTGATTAATTGACTTATTGAAATTGTGGTTTACTTGCAACAAGGTGAAACTGTGTTTTTTCTGTTTACTGCAGAGGAACTCTGATACTATCTAACACCTCTAAACTATACTGTACAAAGGAAACTGTCTTATGCACTTTCAGGTCGCCTCGACCTCGTAACTTTTTACACTCAGATAAAAATGTCTAGTTCAGTTGGGAGGTCAACAGATCCACAATGATGTACAGGGATAACAGGACAGGAAATAGGGAGTCGAGGATGTATTGTGCGAAAGAAAGCACAGACTCAGCTAGCGCAAATTAAGCACGAACCAAACCATCAAAGGGGGGGGATTGGCTGTCATTGGTCTCCCTGTTTTTTAGAGCGCCAAATTGGGGGGGGGGTAGGCCCAGTGGCCTTGGGGCTCGTAGTACTTTTAGGTTTACACTGGAGGAAGACGAACTAGGGCCTTAGGGCCAGCAGCCAGCTGTGACATCAGAGGAAGTTCTGAGTTGGAAGATAACCAAATCTTCTCAAGTGTATAAATCCAATGTCCTCTGTTTGGACTTGTCTACGGTACGCAGTGAAGCTTGTCTCGCTAAAAGTTCAGAGCAGAATCTTGGGAGAAGAGGGGACCAAGACTGGGGGCAGCAAGAGGGTATAAATTAATGTACATTTCTATTGTGCGGTTAGTTGATTGCGGACAGCTCGGTTTACTTGTACTCTGTGTGGTGCAAATAAGCCTGAGTGAACTGAAGAAAATCAGGCATGTTGTGTTCTCACACCTAGCTGACATATAACATGGCTCCTGTGACCTATAGCCAAACAGGAAGTCCTAACTTAAGGCGTTTCTGACCTTTTTATGCATACATAGTAAATGGACTGTACTTGTATAGCGCTTTCACACTACTTGTCATCAATCGCCCATTCACACCCATTCATGCGCTGATGGTAGGGGCTACAACATCAGGACTAACTAACATTCCCACACAGTATGGCACAACGGGAGCAATTTTGGGGTTAAGTGTCTTGCCCAAGGACACATCGACATACGACCAGCGGAGCCAGGGATCGAACCGCTGATTGAAGGACGACCCTGCTCTCCACTAAGCCACATGTCGTTACATGTATCCTCATTTCATTTTCCATTCTCTTGGATGAATTACGATCTATTTGATATTATCGAGCTAAGAGTGTTTTATTTTCAGATATCAATATACTCGTTACATGTAATCTCATATTGTTTAGGGACAGTTCAATGATGATTAGCTTTGATTAGTGTTTTTCTATCATTTATTAAGATTGAAATCATATGTGCTTCTATTGTTAACTGAATGTTAAAGCGAACTAAATAAGTGAACTTTGGGTTAAACTCACTCTGACCTGAAGATTGACAGGGTCAGCAGTGGAAAAAGGTTGTAAATTCAGAAACTCTAACTATAGTGATTGTTAGGGAGACATCCGGTTACACAGAGACAGGAAAGTGTTAACCTAAAGAATAAGTCTGTCAGAAAAGATAAGACTACGAAAACTGTTTTGTCCAATGATTTAAGAATGATCTGTTGTCTACCTTATATGGACCCGGAGGTCTCTTTTGAGGGTTCTTTGAGGGTTTTTGACATTTTGTCCTTTCTTTTACTTGTTTTTGATACTCTGCTTGTGTATCATGATGTCTGATTATAAAGCTTAGACATTATCTGTTGTGTTTTAGTGAAGCAATAAGGGTCAGATTGGCATCTAAATTGGGGGTGTCCTTGATAACCGAGTGAAGTTCCCAACCACAAGGGGTTCCTCCTCCAGCGGTGGCATATGTTTCACGCCCACAGTCACACATGATCACAAAATGGGAAGACTTGCTTTTTCACGCAGCCGTTGTTTGAGAGCATTGAAGTGGGCCTCCCGGTTCTCCTGGTTGACCTCCATCTTTTGGGTGAGCTTCTCCTCCGTCTTCTTGCTAAAGATGTTGTTTTCCTCGCGTGCCTTGTGGAGCACCTCCTGCTCGTGCTCCCTCTTCTCTGCAAGCTGCTTCAGCAACAGGGCCTCCTGGGACTACAGCATCGTGGGACATACAGATAATTGAGGGGGGGGGGACACTTTTATAATGCAGGTGATTATGGTAATCGAAGTTGGGCTTGGCAGGGATTCATGAACAATAAAAACCAAGTTCATCAAACAGCTGAATTTCCTGACAGCTTTGAAGCAAGCTTTAAAGTTATCAATCAGGCAATACAATCAATAAGACATTTACTGCCCTGCCACTTGATGACACATAACGTTTCTAAAATATCGCTCATGGTCAGCTCATGCAGTTTTGAAACAAAAAGCCACCCACTGAAGTTTCAACACTCTCAGTGAATCCCTCATATCTGCTCCATGAGTCACTTTATTATCTCCACCAGGAGATTATGTAATCGGTCGTGCAGGGTTGTGTGTGCATTACTGTGTCTGTCTGTTTGTCCATGGCTAATCTTGTACACTACTGGAACTATCAGCCAGACACATCCTCGCAGGGATCTGTGCATCTGTGATGCACAGGGGCCAAGAAGCTGTCAGGTGCCCAAATTCCCCTGTCCTACAACTACATTGTTCTTCATATTTTGCTTTATTTAGTTCTCGTATGTACAACACCAATGCATGTTCTGGGCAAATGTTCACACATGCTGTCAACTAACATTTATCTACATAGCCTATAACGAAGCTCTAGCGTAAGTTCAGTCAGGAAGACTGTACTTTTACAGGTTAAAAGTACCTCTGAGTAGTTTATTTCTCATACATCTACCATTCGCTCCTCTCACGCATGCTCACTGATAATTTCCTTGCTGTCATTGTTCGGGGCTGTCAATCATGATATCTGATATCAGTCTCTTCTAGCCAATAGCACAGCGACACAATTAAATCGTTAGCCTATCATCTCGCTGCTGTCTCTTTTTAAATATGATTGTCTCTCTGCCTCTTGAACGTTCATGTTGCTGTCTCTGCACAAGAAACTCTGTAGCTGAGCAGGTGTCGGAACAGAGCAGAGCTCGCATGACAAAACAGGATGTACAGGCATAGACAAGCCTATAAGGTGTGACCCGGCTTTTATCAGGAGTCAACATGACATAAACAGGATAACTGTTGGAATAAAATGTATTCTTTTCTTTTAGGAAATCTTTTATTTGCTCCAGACTGGTCCAGTCATAGAGTATACAACTATGCTCCATTTATTTAAAATGAAGTTCCGTCTTCGCAGGAAACTACTCAGTTTGGTTCAGACAAAGATACCAAATTGCTATCATTGTATTTTTCTGTATGTGTGTGCGCAAAACTTGTGCTTGTGTTTTGGACGACGGCCCAAGAAAAGAAATTCCATCGGGGTCAATCACAATTGTGTTACGCTGCTGCAGGTTTTATTTTTACCACTTGTTTACAGCACAATTTGTTAAGTGTCACTTAGGGATGAAGCTTTAATTAGGAAGGTGCCATAGGTCTATTTTGTCTTTGGTTTCTTTGTTGCATAACTGTTTTGTCTTGCACACCCTATTAATTGTCTAACTACCCTGTTATTTCGACACTCACTTGTGCCAGGTCGTGTTCGAACCCTCTTTCCATTGTTTTTTGTTTACTCCAAACTTATTTTATGTTGACATCCAAGAATCAGCCTGAAGGGATCTCGCAGTAAAAAACTGGGAAAACTTGGAGCTGAAAGATAGCAGGTGATAGAAAGACAAGCTGGATGGTAGAACACACTAGTGTTCGTCCCTTTAGAGCAGGATTAGAGTTGTTGTGGTTGACCTTTGCTTTGAGGTGGAGAGGCGGCGGCCTAGCTTGTTTGCCCTCATATAAAAGTATGAGGGCATACTAGGTCTAATAGGTCTATTTTGTCTTTGGTTTCTTTGTTGCATAACTGTTTTGTCTTGCACACCCTATTAATTGTCTAACTACCCTGTTATTTCGACACTCCCTTGTGCCAGGTCGTGTTCGAACCCTCTTTCCATTGTTTTTTGTTTACTCCAAACTTATTTTATGTTGACATCCAAGAATCAGCCTGAAGGGATCTCGCAGTAAAAAACTGGGAAAACTTGGAGCTGAAAGATAGCAGGTGATAGAAAGACAAGCTGGATGGTAGAACACACTAGTGTTCGTCCCTTTAGAGCAGGATTAGAGTTGTTGTGGTTGACCTTTGCTTTGAGGTGGAGAGGCGGCGGCCTAGCTTGTTTGCCCTCATATAAAAGTATGAGGGCATACTAGGTCTAATAGGTCTATTTTGTCTTTGGTTTCTTTGTTGCATAACTGTTTTGTCTTGCACACCCTATTAATTGTCTAATTACCCTGTTATTTCGACACTCCCTTGTGCCAGGTCGTGTTCGAACCCTCATTCCATTGTTTTTGTTTACTCCAAACTTATTTTATGTTGACATCCAAGAATCAGCCTGAAGGGATCTCGCAGTAAAAAACTGGGAAAACTTGGAGCTGAAAGATAGCAGGTGATAGAAAGACAAGCTGGATGGTAGAACACACTAGTGTTCGTCCCTTTAGAGCAGGATTAGAGTTGTTGTGGTTGACCTTTGCTTTGAGGTGGAGAGGCGGCGGCCTAGCTTGTTTGCCCTCATATAAAAGTATTTACAGCGTGTGGAACTACTGTACATACTGTACCACTTTAGCAAATCTGTTCAGCATAATAGTCTACTAGAACTGCCGTTCAAAGTGTTACTTTCCAACCGGCTTACTCATGAATTGAGAAAGACAGGTGATGACTGAAGCCGTTTCTTAACACATTACTTGGGAGGGCCCAACATTCATCCTCTGTAATCTGAGCATGCAGTCAAAAGGTAATGCAACCTTTCAACAACGACCAAAAGAATCAAATCCTTTAAACACTTGGAGACCAAGTTGTGGTGCTTTGGTATTCACATTGAAAATGTTGTGTCTGTGACACACAGTGCCAAGGTAACACGACTGCACAATAGGCTCTGAAGGCTACTGCAAGCATTTACTTGACATGCCTAAGAGTGTGAACTCTGTTAAAGATGTTTTGAGCAACACAAATATATTCACCCACTAAAACTATTTATTTTTTTTAAATGAAAAACATTTTTTAACCCTTATTGTCTGAGAATGAAAAGTTACAGGCGCTCAATACAAAATTCTGAGCGAATCTATTGCCTCATGGCGTCTCAAGGTGATGGCTGAACCCTTTAGTGAACCTCTCATTTTACTTCAGCAGGGTCAGTCCTGGTTCTGGTTCTGGTTCTCCCGTGCCTCCCTTCCCATTCAGCCTATGTGGGTTTCACATGAATTATGGCCGAACCAGATTTGATTTCAACAGATTGAAAACAGTTTAGAAGATATGATAACTTTCTTTTCTATTCATTTAACTATATCTATTTTTATTATATTATTATATCTTTAATTACAAAGGATCAGCGGTGACACTCCATCACGGGGCCATGCTGCGATCACATGTCTGTTTACCTTCCTTCTCTCTTCAGCAGCCTCCAGCCTCCTCTGGAGCTCCTCCAGGGATGCCTCCCTCCTCGGTGGGGAGGGCAGCGGCTGAGGCTGGCTTTTGTCCCCGGACTGGTCGGGATCCTTCAGGATAACCTCAAACGACTGGCCTGACGCTCGCTTGTTCAGGCCCTTCACCTCCAGGTCTGACACAGCAACGGTAAAACAGTAAGCTGTTCATCAGGTGCAAGCTCTTCCTTTCTTCAGTTCTTTTTGATTGCTTGCATGCTCTCTCATAGGACTATGTCTCAGCATTGTTTATCAAAAAGACTGTACTAGCTGAACCTCATTCCCCCCCTTCATCATGTCCTGTCCTCCCTAGACTTTGAATAAAGGCATTCAAATGTGGCAAAAGGAGAGAGCTGTGATCTGAAAGGAGCTGTGAACATGATTGGTGGTAAACAGGGGTAAAGAGAGTCTCTTTTTATATACATATCATATTATTGTATTGTCTTTTGGTCTTTCACTGCACTTTATAGGTATGGCCTAATTCACAGGTCTTATTTCACTGTTAGCATTAGCTTGTTCCAACAAACACAAGCTCTTTCAGAAGGCCGTCCTATTTGTCACTGACCTTGGCAGAGACACTTTTCGTGGTGGGTGGCTTATCTGCTGTTGCCTTGGTAAACATTTGGCCTTTTTAAATGCCCCTCTCTGCTGAACTTCATGTAGCACTTGAAATGTAGTTTTTGAGAACAGCTTAAAAATAAAGGCATTGGTAACCTAAGCATAGTTTAGGTGGTAAACTAAGCAGATGCAGACTACAGACAGACAGACAAGCAGACAGACAGACAGACAGACAGATAGAAAAGCAGACAAACAGACAGACAGACAGATTGACACAAGCAGACAAACAGACAGACAGACAGATAGACTGACTGACTGACTGACTGAGAGACAGACAGACAGACAGACAGACAGACAGACAGACAGATAGACAAGCAGACAAACAGACAGACAGACAAACAGACAGACAGACAGACAGACAGACAGACTGACAGACAGACAGACTGACCTCCATACTGATAGAGGCTGTTGGGATGTGGTTGTGTGTAGAAGCAGGAGCAGATCAGAGACAGCATGGACATCTCCTTGATCTTTTCTGTGTAGGCTGTCACAGAGAGATAAAAGACCAAAATGTTACACATAAAAAACACTCTAAAATTCTGTCTTAACTTAGTGGGACGGAATCTAACTTGAGTTACTTCAGTGAGGAATTTGGTTGGCAGTGCTAGAAATATAATACAACACAGAAAAACAACAAGAAAGGATTGACATTGCTGCCTTTAAACAACACAAAACAGTTCTTGTGTATGGAGAAAACAAGTCCTTGGTCTAGTTTGCACAGATTTCACTTGTAGGTTTCTCCACAATACTCTAGTACTTTGGTACTAACTGGCACCTCTTTTATCCCGGCAGCACCTTTAATTCAAGCAATAATACACAATGAAGTGTCATACTAAACATAAATAACAATTGAAAGTCAACCCACACAGGTGATATTATTTATTTTGGCTTATTACACCTCAGGACTGGTTGGGTGAGATCGATTTGATTGACATTTTCATTAATCTCTGTTAATTTTGTTGCACCTGCTAGAGTGGGACAAAGTCAATATTTATCATATGTAGTTCATCAGGTCTAGTGAGTTCACATGGAAGACTTAAACCAGGGGATAGATATTCAAAAGGAAGGACATGTGACCAGTCTCAGATACAAATACTGTGTACACCTCACTCACACCATCAGGTCTACAGAAAGATGTCTACTGGCCATGTCTGAGCATACAGACACTTTACACTTTAAATGAGAAAGCTCAATGTGTCTATACACTATGTATTCTGTACAAATGTACACACGTGACTGAATGATTTGCTTGTCAGATTTGCCTACAGGTTCTTCCACACAGCCCGTTTACAAGCCGTATCTCTTTCCAGATAGCATGCTGTATTGTTTCCTTGATACTGCCTTAACAATGGGGAATCTGTTGAACGGGAAACCCCGGAAACTCGTGACAGCTGCATGCATGTGTTTGCACCAGACATTCCCCTTAATAGATGTGCCATTTTTGGATACAAATCACCAAGAAGGTTAAGGATATTTTTTTGACAATGACCAATCCTGCCTCTCACAGAATTACATTCCCAATACAACTTAACTATTTTGTAAATACGGGAGTGCAAAGAGCTAAAGCAGATAAGAGGTGACTGAAGATCCAACACAGTCTCACAGCAGTTTGTGAAATAGTCAACTAATGCAATCTGTTGGTTCCACATACAGGGACACGAATCGTCTGTATTTTCTGTGGCACTGGGAACAACATAAGCTTCGGGACGACATTACGGTAAAAACAAAATACAAGTTCAGCCCACAAAAACACTTTGTTAGGTTTTGGAAAATCCTCATTTTTGGGGTTAAAATAACTATATACAGGATTAGGCAACAAAACGAATGTTTTAGGCAACAAAACCACGATCATAAAACCCCAGTGCGGTGTGGAGCACAAGTCTTGCGGTTAAAGGTCCTGTGTTTGTTGGACCCGTCCACCTCCCATCCAGCCCTTAATAAGCAGACTTGCTCCGACTTTGCCATTGATTGGCTGAAAGGTGAGAGGAACGCATTATTGGGGGAAAAAGACAATGACTTAAACACAAAACAGGCTTTTGGAAAAAAAAACATTTAAAAAAAATCTAAATATCTATAATTAAATAAAAATGATATCTGATACAATTCTGTTGTGAAATGATGATGTATCATTTTATAATAATGCGTTGAGTTTCAATTCCTTCCAAAATTGTTGGTTAATTTATATATTAATCACAATTTAGGGGTTTCACACAGGCCAACTCCTGTTTGAGGTTTTCGTTCTACCAACTAGACTTCCTGAATGGTGAGTCACGAGCATGGCTTCAGACAATGTAGTGGAACCAGAGTGTCAGCTCTGTATCTTCAACTTTATCTGTTGCCGACTGTTTCATCATATTTCAGCTTCCTTGTTCATGGTCGACAAAGTGTCCTCAAATCCTTCAGGCAAGTAAAGGAGACAGTGAGAAAGTACTCCTGCCGTTAGTGATGTATTCAAAATATTACAGACAGATACATCCCATGATACTGCTGCTGCCCCTTATTAAGAGTTTTATTCATAAAATGAAGCTGAGGGGAAGTGTTCTTCAAGCCTTTGTCTCTGTCAAACAGTAAATAAAAAACTACATCACGATGGGGTCTTATCGCCAAAGACACCACTATTCTAAATGTATTGCTTTACCATTCAGCAAACTGAACAACTGGGGATGAACCAAACTCAGGGTCAGTTTTGGGTCAGGTAGTTACGAGATTAGTTGGCGCCCCAGTCATAAACTAATTTAGTGCATCAGGTCTTAACCTTCCATGGAACACAGAGAAGCAGGAGTGCACAACTCCCCTTCTGTGAGCTGAGTGACTCCAAGGCTATGGATTGATAGTAGAGCCCCGTCTCCCTCCTTGTGTTTCTGAATCAAGGACACATTGCACAAGGCGAACAAGAGTTCAGCACCTAAATCATCACATACACACAAAACATAGAGCGGGGCCCAAGGCCTCAGACATGTCCAGAGGCTCCTGACTCACTGATAGACAATCCGGCCTATGACCTGGAGTATGTGCATACCTGATTCTCTGATCAGGTATGCTTATTGTTTATGACTTAGTTTTACACGTGTGGCTAAGTGGAGAAATTCCCTCATTTGGCCCTTCCTATTTCTACACATCCAGACTGGTTAAATTATCCTCGAAATGCGGTTGTATTGCATTTCTGTGTACCTCTTGTATTGCTGTTACTCATTTCTGCTTGAACTCATTATACTCATCTGTGTGTTTAGTGATCCGTGTTTTGCTGCATTCAAAGTGGGAAGTCAGGCTGGTACTTAGTCATACATGACTTCTTCAGGTATTTAGATTTAGCAACTTCCCCCTGTTACTTTGCCACTCACAAGGTAACAGAAGCAAGTACAAAGTGGAACCATCAGTTTTGATGTCTGTGGGCTTTTTTATTGCGTGACTGAAATGCATTTCATGAAAAGTTGTTATTTTTATTATTAACACGTACTTCAAAATCACTTTCTGGTGCCACAATCTTCTGGGATAATTCAGTTTTTTCCAGATGGCCCCCAAGTCACTGAGCATCGATATGGGATCATTGAAGAGTTAAAGGGCAACATATCTGAGAAAAGGTTAGATGAAATTCTACAGTTATAGACAGTGAGCTAACGCAACAACGTAAAGCATTGTCAGTATCTTGTCAGTGTCCGTCATAGAAACCTGCATTACTTGTACATCTGCTTCTCCCCCCCCCCCCCCCCCCCCCTCTCTCTCTTCACCCAGGCTCCTAGGCCTCTATACTTACCCACCTACTCTCAAGGAAACAATGAAGTGTCTGGGACAAAGTGTCAGTCGCCAGAATCAGAATCCTCCTGAGATGAGTTTGTTTGAGTTGTGCATGTCTACGTGCGGCAAAACCTAGGCTCCCTGGCCCTTCTTAATCCCTTGGCCGTCATATATTACAGCCCTCTGCGTGCTTATTTCCAGATTTCCCCTATCAGTGGACGCTCCACTAATTGTAGTCTAACAGCCCCCTTTCTATCTACCCCCTTACTGGGCATCCTGTTTCCCATACCCACAATTGTGAAGTAGTTTCTTCAAAGATTGAACTTTGCTTTACCTGCGTGTCAAAAGGTTACAAGGTTGAGGCAGCCAAAAGAGCACAAACACCCTGCCTCAGTGATGTGAATAACATATGACAATGATACAGGCCAATATCACAGTATGAATATGAACATACATGAATACATTTCAAAGTATGGATATGATTTTACGCATACATTTTTCTCCCACAGGAGCCCACACTGTCACTAACGGCACTCGCTGATGAAATATTATTTGTAATTATTTGGGCGACTGTGGCTCAGTGGTAGAGTAGGGTCGTCCTTCAATCAGACGATCGGTGGTTTGATCCCCGGCTCCACTGGTCCATGTGGATTTGTCCTTGGGCAAGACGCTTCCCGCCTTCCTGCGGTGTATGAATGTGTATGAATGTTAATTAGAGTCCTGATGGGCAGAGTCACACATACTGTCCCCTTGGCCTTCAGGCAAGTGTTTTTCCTCTTATGGGAACAGGCACATGACGCGTTCAAAGGTCTGGACAACTCCAATTTCTCTCTGTTCCACATAAGAATACATTTCTTTTCACGAGTGTTTTTTGCACAAGGCCCAGGTTTTTTGTAAAGTGCTGATAGCTCAGTTTCAAGTCCACAAAAAGGAGAGAACAGGCTTGTGCTGTGCTGTTCTTGTAGTCACAGAACAGTGCAGCGGTTACTGAAAAAGTAAAATGGATAGACGCTGTGGGTAGAGGAGAGGAAGGGGGCGTTGACATTCTTTTATTTCATGACGTACTGTAGATTTGTCCCAAACGGTCCACTCTGTCTCCAAAATGGCTGATTTAAAACAGTAGATAGCATTTGAACCATTTTCAATTTGGTACGGTCATAATAATTAGTTTAAAGTAGCATTAAAGTGTCAATTTAGAAATGAATCGGGTATTTCTAATCTGTTTTTACGGATGCTTGTCCTCAAGTGACCCAGCATAAGATGTGTCCTTGTACCTATTTGCACCTGCACCATGGCTGCAAAACAAACCAGTCCCACATGAATGCGTCTTCCTGCGTGTGTGTGTGTGTGTGTGTGTGTGTGTGTGTGTGTGGGGGGGGGAGATGCAGCATGTGTGTGCTGATAAGCCTTAAATAAAAGCCAGTCACAGCCCCAGTGGGAGTTGCCAAGGGGACCTAAAGGCAGAGTGCAGTGAAAACAAGCAAACCACCTGTATTCAAATAAAACAGGTCAGTGTTTCTCAATATGATGGTCAGGGTCCAACCCTGCTGCCCATGAAAAGGACTCCAGAAGGCCCCCATTAAATAATGAATTTATATTTATATTTATATATTAACAAAATGAAAATGACGGTTATTATCGTCATCACGCACAACTCATTTTGGCCACTTATATCAATGACGGTAGGCTAGTTAACACAAACACCTCACTAAACTGACATTACACATATGAACATTGATCCAGGCCTGACATTTACTCGCGGCACATTTGATGTTGAAACATGCCCTCTGCTGTTCAGAGAGGCAGGTGCCAATCGGTTTGAACAGTTCATTTACCTGCCGAGTATTGTCTACAGCACACTGTCTGTGTGGTAGAAGCATCCACGATATTCAAAGTGCAGAGTAATCCTCAATCTAGTCCTGAGGGCTACATACGGCGGATGTTTTCCCACTGAGAAGTGTTTTTGTTTAAGGAACCTTGAGTTGTCCAGTTGCAGGCCACATTTAGAGAACCTTCTCTAAAGAGATGAGTCATGATGTGATATGTGAAGGCCTTCCCTCCTAGAAACAGGACAGTAGTTTGATGTGTCAGATTTCACTGACATGAGAGGAAGATCCGTTCATTCACGACGAGGTCATCTATTGTTGAGATGGACCCAACCACGTGGTTCCCTATCCCTGTGTCTGCAGCCACACAGCATCATGATCCATATAAAATAATGTCTCCAAATCTGCTGCAGCCAGCATTTGTTTCTGCATAGAGTCTGGGTGAAGCTAAAGGTGCTAACAACTGTCACAGGGCTGAGGAACAAACGGTGTTACCCTGAGAGGGAACTAGAGGGATCTACACTTACGCGGAAACACCGTGGATCATGACGGCATTATCAGATGTAACCCCTGATGGCGCAGTATAGAGCTGTTGCAGTGAGCTAGCCAGTGGGACACACAAAGAGGGACTCGCATGCCCTAACACGCACACACAGTTGGCCCAGCTCCATAAACAAAGCATAGTGAAGCTCGGATTACAACCAGACAGCAACCTCTGAGTTTGGAAAATGAAGCCAATGTGGCAGTGCCTTAAAATTGCATTCTTTCTAATGTCCATCAGGGGGCGACTCCTCTGGTTGTATAGAAGTCTATGAGAAAATGACTCTACTTCTCTCTTGATTTATTACCTCAGTAAACATTGTGAACATGAGTTTATGGTCTCAATCTCTAGTTTCAAGTCTTCTTCAATACAGCATGATGTTCATTTAGTAAATTATGGTCCATTTAGAGTCAAATAGATCATAAAGCAGGGTATGTTTTAGGGCGGGGCTACCTTGTGACTCCAGTGTTGGAGTCCGTGTTTTGTTCTGTTGTATTTAGCTCCACCTTCTCCTGTCACTTCTGGTTCCAAAAAAACAAGATGGCGACGGCCGAAATGCAGAATTCAAGGCTTCAAAACCTTAGTCCATAAATCAATGGATGATGTCATGTTGACTATACATCCACTTCTTACATACAGTCTTACAACCCACACACAGAGGGAGAGAGACTGCATTCTCTGCTCAGACAGACATTACTACAATATGTCTTGATAGTTGTTTGCTGCTTTATTGGTGCTCAGAATGTTGTATTGAGAATCGTTCAGCTCTCTGTCACTTTTCATGTGAACGACCACGTGCAACGTCTATGTCTTCCTAGAGAAACTGTCTGAAAACATGCACTGTTATCTCCGTATTAAATGGATAATCGAGTCACCCTCCTCTTTTTAACTGCTTTACCCCGCCTTCGAGTGGCTGTTCAGAACTATATACTGGCTATAAACACTGCTGCCTCCTAACGTGGTTACAATAATGCACTAATACAGCACTAGTAAAGGAACAATAGTGTTGGTAATATTATAAAAATAATAATTCATATTCATTAATTTGGCCCAGACAGGCACTTAAGCCTGAGGGCAAATGGGCAGCACTTCTAGCCACTGTAGGCTTTTGTGTACAGACCCTGCAGCCCTGCAAGCACCAAAGAATCAAACATGATGCATCCATTTATTCATCTGCTTCTTACTCTTCTTATTGAGGGAATAAATTAAAGACAGCTACAGAGTATATTGCTAAAGGTAAGTGTTCACACTCCCCCAGTGTGCTGTGCACAGTGAGTCAGAGTAGTTAGATCTATAAAGCAGTATACATCATTTCATCAGTGTAAAGTAGGGCACAGTCAGCTCTGTTATTCCACTGAATCCTCAAAATGGCTGGCTTGTACATCACAACGTAGTATTATGGTATGGTATTAATCTAATGTGTTCAATAGTCATGTTCTCCAGTCTCTTCCTCTTTTATTCTTCGAAAGCAACTAGCTTTCCTGCTTTTCTGTGGACTGCAGCAGGTAATGAGCTGTGTGTGTGTGTGTGTTTGTTTGTGCATCAGAGAGGCTCACAAGGTGTGCACACAAAGGAAGACATCGTTGAGACAAGGAGCAGGACGTTGACAAGCTCACGAGCCAGAGAGCATGCAGCGCTTCATTTATTATTCAGGAGTTTGGTGCAAAAGGAAAAGACTCCAAATTCAAAGAAAACAATGTTTTGCCTGGTGCGCCGGAAACATCTTTCAAACTACTTTCAACACCGCACTCAATATGACGAGGATCTCGGCTCATTCAGGGTTAAAAAATAAAAAAGACGAGTCTGGTTGTGCATTCAAGAAGATGCGCGAGTGTGGAGATCAACTGATGATGAAGGATGGTGCATGGAGATTGTGATGGAAATTACTATTCAGCTGGCGTGACCTCCCATCAACCTCTCATATCAAATACAAAAAAGCACGTGGAGCACAATGATCACTGTTATGATATGAAGCAGGACACCCAAAACTGAATAACCTTACCATGTGAACCTGAGTTTAAAGGCTGACATTGGTAATATCACTCAGCTTCATGATTGATCCTGTTGTAGATGTGGAACTATGTCAAATTTAGCAAAATAACAAATTAATAAAGATGTTGGCCTGTGACAATGACCCGTTTAAAGTTAAAAACAAGTTTTCTAGCAATCCTAAGCGTCTTGTACAACATCTGCCCGCCAATGAGAAGTTAAAAAAACATTTTTAAAAGCCTCCAGATAATAGTCAACCTAATGATCAGTAACTTGAAACACAGAACATTGAACGATCTGTAACTGCATGTATCAATGGACACTATTGGAGAGATAACAGTAGAATGGACATTACCATTCAAATCAACGTAGCAGGATGGATGTACTGTTGCTATTGCGACCGTCAAACATCTAACATCTCTATGAACTAAATCGACTCACAGCAAGTCACAGACTTATTGAGGTGAGGTTTTTCAGTAATGACTAAAACGAGCAGTGGAGTAGTAATGTCACAGAGCACAGAAAGTAAGAGCTAATGAGTAAAAATGTAACTACTTCATGCTTCATCCACACACTCTTGCCACAGTGTAGGAAAGCTATCGCCAAATGATTGACAACTTTGTTCGGCTCATTTTCTGTAAACAGTGTAGCATTGAAGCATGGTAAAATTGGCAAGCTAGCTAGCTAACTAGCCTACAGTTGGCTAATTAGCTAGCTTGTTAATTCCGCCATTCTTTACCATAACAACAAACACCATTATCTTTTGTAGTAGTTAACTGACCACAGAAAACAGTTCAATATCTGTTCTACTCCCATTCTGTTTCTATTTAGATAGTAAGATAAATGGATGTATACTGTCCTCTACAAATGCATGTTAGTCGGTCAACACACCACTGACTGAAATATCTCATATGCTATTTAATGCATTCATATACATTTAATCAATTAAGCAAATAACTCAAAACGGTGGACGAAAACACATATGGCCCTCTCTAGAGCCAGTGTTCGGTTTGTCCGTTCTAGGCTACTGTAGAAACCTGGCGAACTCTGTGAAGAGGACTTCCAGGTTAGCATCTGGCTAGTTAGCATCTATGTAGGTATGAAGGGCTCAGTCTAAGTTCTTTTTAGTGACATTATGTCACGTGATGTTATGTCTGCAGTTTACGTTACAAACATACTTAGCCAAACCATGTTTTTTTTGTAACAGCCACAGTTTCACAATGTTTCACAACGTTAACCATGTGCGAACCTTCCGCATCAAGATACTATGACAAAATCTAACGTCAATGGCTTCTGCACAAGCAACAAAATATGACAACGAGTAGGGAGGAGATCATGTTGTCGGTTTTCATGACAATGTTTTTGTATTATTGTTTTGGTAGATATTTCCTTCGGGATTTGTTAGAGACCAAAAACAGAGTGAATATTGGACTTACATGCATCAGGTGGAAATAAACACAACTCCAAATGAGTCACAACATTGCTCTGTAAATGCTGGGTGAGCGAATAAGCGACTGTTCTCTATCAACTTATGGTGATTTGTTAATGTTCACAACTTGTGGCTGATATTTTTTAATGAGTTATTGCAGGTTTCATTTTTTTTATTGTCCAGTAAAGGTTCTCACAATTTACTGAATGGATTGGCACAAAATATGGTACAAATATTCAGGGTTCCTAGACAATGTATCCTAAAATCTTCAGTAATGCTCTGACTTTTCTAATGCCACCGGCAAAAACTTTAATTTGTCCAATAGCCTACATTGTTTTTTGACCAAACACATGCAAAACCAGTGACACTCATCAGCTTCATCTTTGCATTTAGTGCTAATAAACAAATGTGAGAATGCTAACATGCTAAACTAAGATGATGAACATGGTAAACATTATACCTTAACACCATCATGTTAGCATTGTCATTGTGAACCTGTTTCTGTGTTAATGTTAGCATTTAGCTTTAAGCACCACTGTGCAGCCTCACGAGTCTTGTTTTATTGTTAACACATATGGTATTTTTAAAGGAAAGCGATTATTACACATTTGTTGTGAATTCATTCTCATACTCACAAGAGGTAAATTTGCTGCGCTTTTGTTGATTATAGAAGGCTTTTGAATTGGTTGACGCTACTTTCTTGTAGTCTATGGTTATTGTCTTGAATATATATGAAAATGTACTCAATCATGTTTTTAATAAGGTACGCATGTGAATGCAAATGTATAGAATGTAGTTATAAGTTTTGAAATACTACAGTGCACCAGAGACTAAATGTATATTTACTTTGTTTACCATATAGGCTATACATAAATGTAAGTGCTACGTGACAGGGCTTAATGTGTTTTACTTACTTAAGATTATATGCATTACTATCTATCTATCTATCTATCTATCTATCTATCTATCTATCTATCTATCTATCTATCTATCTATCTATCTATCTATCTATCTAATGGTTTGAACATAAGATACATTTTTTTATCATCACGAGTACTAAATACAGCACACATCAATATTGATATAATACTGGGATGATTATCCCAGTATTCCTTTGTTCCATTTTGTCCTCCTTTACTTGCAGCATAAAGTCACCGGAATGGTATAGGTAAAAATGTCTCAGTGTGAATCTTGTGTTCTTGTGTTCTTGATCTGCACCATCGGCTGTGGTGACATATTACTGCAAATGACTGATCAATAACCTTTCTGGAAGAATCTGGCTGCGCCTATGTGTCCGTATGGGACATGGGGAGGGTCTCCCATCTACAATGAGAGAAGAAAACCCCAGTTACCATGACAATCACACAGATACACATAGACCCTCTTCACCCTCTGCATCATCGAATAGACTTAAAACAATGCCGCCCGCCCCTCCCCCTGCCACACACAAAATTTCAACTATAAACAACATGGTTCTGCCGTGGATTGTGTCGTCTTACCTGATACTGTGCTGGTCATTGTTGCTGACGGTGGAGGAAGAGGACGCGGAGAGAGACGAAGGATGCTGCTGGGTGGACGCAAGGAGAGAATATGAAGGAGGAGGAGAGAGGATGAAGGAGGAGGAGGGAGGGAGAGAGGGAGAGAGAGAGCGAGAGAGAGAGAAAATGGGCTGGGCGTGTGTGTGTGTGTACCCTGTATGGTGCAGTGCACAAGTCTATGTAAACAATGGGCAGTCAGTGGGACGTGTGTGTGTGTGTGTGTGTGTGTGTGTGTGTGTGTGTGTGTGCACGCTTTGTGGGTGTGTGATGGGTGGGGTGAAGCAGTAGTGGGAGAACAGTCCCACCATGATGTATGTAACCAAACATCATTTATCTGACATGATGCAGATCTGCACAGACTAACAAATATGAAATGTGTTATGAATTACATGAATTACCGTCTTAAAATGATTTGAGTTCGGTGAGATGGCGATGGTGAGAAACTGTATAGTTTATCAGTGTGATTTCTGAAGGCACAAATTAACTACAGACTCAAACGGCAATTAAAGTCAAGACCACTCATTTCAAGGATTAAAACATAAAAGAAAGCCCAAAGCTGAAGTTAAGGGAATGAACCTTTATTTTTTTTAAAGCATCTTCTAAACAGTATCTATAACATTATAACATTAAACGTAATTTAAAGCTACACTTACTCATATTGTTGTATCAACAATGGGTCGAATAACAAACGTGTTATGTGAAAAGTGTTGTTGAAGAAAAACATTATATAACCATGTTGAAAACAACACAGTTGGTTTTATAACAGATATTTCCTTGTAATAAGAAAGTCAGTAGCTCCTAGAACGACGGCGTCAGGAAACTTGGGCGGGTAAGACAAACACTTTCTGTATGCACACCAAATGTTCTGTCAAATGGGCTGATATCTGATTCAGACATGGACAGAAAGAACATACCTTATTTGGAGAGCAAGATGTGCTTTGGTTGTGGTTCAACTGACTGGTTTCATTGGTGGGAAATGACATAAGGGGGTTGATGTTAAACTATAAGAGTAAGAATGTAAGAACTACATTTTTGGATCTGTTGTATGCTGCCTTGTGCTCATCAAAACACTTCCCGCTGGGTTGCAACTCCAATTCAACATCTTTTCTCAGTGTCACTGGTAGTGATGAACTCACACAGAGAATTATCGACACCTCTGTAATTTACCTGGTTTTTTTTCTATCTTTAAGTCCTAAAACTTTGCTGGTTTGGTTCACCCCCCAGTGAATCCATCTTTGTTTCCAACAGCAGCAGGCAGTTGAGTGGGACAATAGACTGATGGATCAGAAGAAACAGTAGCATTGGTAAAACTAGAGACCATCTTTCAATCAGATCACTCAACTACATACCTGTAAAGTTTCCAAACTGCATCTTACACGGCTGCGTCTAGGGCTGCTCCCTCCTAGTTTTGTTCTCAGTCAACTGGATTTCTTTGGTCGATTAGTTGTAAGCTTTTTTTCATGCTGATTGACTTATTTCCAAGATATGTATGAGCACATCTGTGATAAACTCAAGATTTAAAGTGGTGCTTTTGTGTGAGTCTTTGAGGATAAACTCACTTTTACTCATCTGTCGATTAAATCAACTAATCGATTAGTTGATTTCAAATTCAAAATCGTATGCGTGTTAGGTTAAGAATTTCTTTGGTTGAGAACATCGTGGTGTTCTACCAACCCCCAAAGGAAATATCTACCAAAACAATGACACAAAAACATTGTCATGAAAATAGACGACATGATCTCCTCCCTACTCGTTGTCATATTTTGCTGCTTGAGCAGAAGCCATTGGCGTTAGATAAATAACCTAGGATTGTGTTTGTTGTCACTAGCTAGGCCTGCACAGTAGGCAACTCTCACCTCTTTGTCGTTTCTGTTGGAGCATGGACAGCAATTCTTTCAGATGAAGGAGAAAGACCCTGAGGTTTGATCTCTTCCATCTACGCTAAACTCCTGTAGATTTCCTTTTCAGCAGAAGAATGTTGTCATTGATCCACGGAGGCAAGAGTTAGCTGAAGAAAACGACTTGTTGACATAGGGACCTGTAGTATCACTGATCCACATTGATCATTGAACCAGGTTACAATACCATTAACATTGGTTTAAGTCTGCACATGGGGTTTTAGTTGGAGTATCACCACACTTATCAATATTATAGAATCAGATCTTTTGGCCTACAAAGCTGCAGATCATACTGATCAACCAGAGGAGAAAATCAAGGGATGGTGATGCTTCTCGTGGTTTGAGACGGAGCAGGATGGAGCTGGCGGAGGAGGAGCGTGTGGGAAACCTCTCAGAGTGATGATGGCGGTAAAGAGGGTTTGCAGGGAGGGGCTCAAGGGTCAAAGGTCACGAGGAGTATGACTCCGGAATAGGTCACTTCCTGTCAGTGGATCAATGTTATAGACCGGAATGATGTACAGTCACACTGAAGACTGAGATTATCTTTTGTGGTTTAAATATTCAGTGCACTTCAGTAATGTTGGCAGGGTTAGTCTCCCACAGTAAGAATGGACATTTTATTACACCCTTTAAAAATTCTATCCAGTGTTTATTTCTTTCTTGTTGATCGCTTCATAACGGATGAATTATTGCAGCTCTAATAATATGATTAATCATATATCACAGCACCAGATTAAACATTACTCAGAGGAGACTAGGACAGGTGCATGAGTGTGTGACAGAGAAGCATTAGCATTTTTTAGATTTGTAGATATTTATATATGGGGTTTAGCACACCATGGTAACGATGAAAGTAATACATATATTGCATTGTATATTTCAGTAAGAGGCTGTTATGAAACGAAGCATGAATAATATATTTATTTATATATATTTTTTAATATGAGTGTCATAATTTAAATTCCATAAGTGTTCTAATTAATAACAAGCCACATGGTTGTCTTTCCAAATGCAATGACCAAAATGACAGAACCGTCATTTAAATCTCAACCTCAATTCTTAATTCAGCTTATTATTATTGTTATGAAATGCAATGCCTTTCTTTTATGCATTTTTGTAATTTAATTAATTATCGTCACACCTTTTTGTGTGTGTGTGTGTGTGTGTGTGTGTGTGTGTGTGTGTGTGTGTGTGTGTGTGTGTGTGTTTAATCTAAATCCCGAAGTGTCAAGTTTCAATAAATTCAATTTTTATAAATATCATAGGGGACATATCAAGAAAAACTTTAGGGTGCCTCCAACACCAAAAACTGTTAAATAAAACAACCCAGTCAGTTTTTAGTGGGCTGATGGATCATAAAACATGTGATTCAACAAGCCAACCAGGCTCCCATTTCTCTGTCACATGCGCGACACAATACATTAGAATACACTATGCAAACGTATATTTATGATAATTATAAGACAAAGACATAGAGGCTCTGTAGTCTGGAGCAAGATGGCAAACTTTATTATTTCTTTGAACTTATAAAGGCAGCACAGACCAAATCCACTTCTTCCTTTCTTTTCACAATAAAAGTCCTCGGCATATATTATTCACAGGTGAGTATTTGGCATTGTGGTGTCATTTATTCGCCACGCTGGTGTGTAGAGGCCTTCGGGCACACAGTTTACATTGAGACATTATCTAGACCTGCCATTCAGAGAGCCATCTAGTGGGCCCCAGAGGTACTGCCAAATGGTTAGAAATAAAAAGAAAAAAATTGTTAATTTCTCAGATAGACAGACATGTTTTGCCACCGTTAGCTAGCTAACGTTCTCTTGGATACAGTGACACAAAATGGGTCCGTTTTAGATAACAGAAAGGGATGGGGGAGTCAATTCTGCGGCAGTAAACGCTCCTACGAGTGTGGTAAGAAAACATGACCCTGAATGTATTAAATATGGACTCATAATGGCAGGCAGTGATGGTGAGTAACACATTCTTTCTCAGATTATAATTGTGACGGTGGTCCTCAGATATTTATTTTTTAAACAATCAGAAGAAGGCCTTAAGAAACCAAAGGTTGAGCAGTGTGCTGCAGCAGATCCCAGTCCAGATGTTTATCATGATCACACACACATTTCCTTATGACTCCTTCCTCATGACATTACAGAGACATGGTTGATCTGTCCGCTAATCTAGAAAAACATTTTGTTGGAACAAATACAGGTGAATGGTACTGAAGTCAATAGCAATTCCGCTCTTTGTCTTTTGTAGCTTTGACTTAATTAATGGAGATTATTCTTTATAAATAAATCAACAATAAGCATCAGCAGTTCAGTTGTGCATGACACTAGATCAGACTTGTGATTTTACAACTTAACTCAAGCTGCAGTTAAGTTCAGCAGTAAAAGAAGTTACTTGTGATACTTGTGTTAATCATTTCTCGTGTGTGTGTGTGTGTGTGTGTGTGTGTGTGTGTGCGTGCGTGCGTGCGTGTGAGGCTGATCACACAAAGACCTGTAGAGCTTGTTGCAAATCAAATGGAGCAGAAAGGAAGTCATGACCTGCTGCCACATCAACCTTCTTGTAAGCAGCACAGAAGCTCAGCGGATGTGGTTTCTTTGTCCTCAGAGAGCTCTAAAAACACACAGCTTACTGTGAGACACCCCTCCCTGACTCTTGTAGTTACAATATACTTGTGTTTCTTTGAACCCTTCAGTGCTTATTTCAACATGTGTTGAGTGTGTTTGCAGACCGTGTCAAATTGAAACATGACAATTTGAATCTTTGAAATTAGAAGTTTATTATTTTTTCATCTACCATATATGTGACCGACAGAGGACACAGTCATTTTTATAACAACTTCCTACATCCCAAGTTACCCTGCTGGTATAAAGTGATGCAGCAGAGGGCAGCAGGATTTCTCTGTGACAGACATCCTGCCCTGTTACCCAGCTGTAGTGTCCAATTACGACATTAATATTCCCAAAGTCAACCCCCCCCCCAAAAAAAAACTAAACTATGAATGTTTTACAGAGAAGATACAGAAAACATAAAGAAACAAATGTGACAGATTGTAGATTTTTTCAGAGAGTGATTCTTCATGAAAAAACCTTCAATGCATTGATCTGGTGATGGAGTGAGAAAATGAGGGAAACTACAACTTCAGGGTCCCGGGAAAAGCTGGTTTTACAGCAAGCTGACCAGTGGTATTCATGTCATATCACAGCTGTTTTCACTGTAATTCTCCCCACAGATGTTTTTAAATAACGCATCACTATTAGCTCCATGGGTGTCGGCTTTTTCCTGCTCCAGATTATTGATATTATTTCGGGCTTTAGGAACCCACTATCGGTCAACCTTTTGTGTGGAGCTCCGATGAGCTGCATTGTCCTAGGAGTAAAATTATGCTAACCCAAAAAAAGAGACTAAAAAAACCACACTGTTAATAGAGTGTCTACTCCTTTTCACGGACAACAATTTTAGCTCACATTATTTGGATTTTAACTCATCACTTACACAGCTGCCACAGGAAACCCTGTCAAAGTAAAGTCATGGAAAAATGTCACAAAGCCTGACCACTCGAGTTCTTCTTCTCATTTATCCATCATGACATTATCGTATGATAGTTGTGTGAATACCTCAAGTTTAGGGTTAGTGGCGAAGTGTTTGTTTGAACAAAATGAAGAAATTTGTTTTATTCCAGTTACAGCGCCCCCTACATTGGCTTTCAACAGGGAGCATGAATTTTTCCGTCTGTCACTAATTTGATCTGTGTTGTATCACTTTAATGTCGACTACCACACAGACAGTTAACCCTGTTTTTCTGTTCACAAACTCAACAGGACCATGGATCCTCCCGAACACTGAATGTTGTACAGGGACAGACGAACCATACAGAGCTGCAGGGATGATGTATTTTTGTAGTCCAACAGGAAGTTAGCATCGCACTGGTTCCCTCCACAAATAGCCAAAGGGAATTTTCCATTGGATTTTGGATTATTGCAGATAAACTCTGCGGCAAACAAACATTTATGATACAAGTTTTGTTCAGCAAGATAATCTTCAGTAATAAACTTTTGGGATTTTTGAAGCGTGAATGCAATGGGCAGAAGTAAACGTTACATTACACACAACAAGGCTGTAATGCAGTCAGTAGAGCGCGTCTCCTAGCCACACCCCCTTTCTGTTGTCACCATAGAAATAAAAAAAGGAGTAGATCGGACTTCCCAATTCAGATTACCGTAGCTGGATGGCCAGAGCGGTGGCCATGTTTATGTACACCGTTGCCATTGCGAACCTATTCTATTCCTGTTGTTGTCGAGGAATCGGCCCAACCAGAGGCCTGAAGTGTAGAAAAAGGTTCTGTCCTCAATGTGCACAGTAGTGTCCTTGTTGGTATATATTTCTTTACACATTAAATGTGGAGGATGCAAATTTTACTTTGACTTAAAAAATGTGAGTTAAAACTACATACCTGTAAAGTTTCCAAACTGCATCTTACACGGCTGCGTCTAGGGCTGCTCCCTCCTAGTTTTGTTCTCAGTCAACTGGATTTCTTTGGTCGATTAGTTGTAAGCTTTTTTTCATGCTGATTGACTTATTTCCAAGATATGTATGAGCACATCTGTGATAAACTCAAGATTTAAAGTGGTGCTTTTGTGTGAGTCTTTGAGGATAAACTCACTTTTACTCATCTGTCGATTAAATCAACTAATCAATTAGTTGATTTCAAATTCAAAATCGTATGCGTGTTAGGTTAAGAATTTCTTTGGTTGAGAACATCGTGGTGTTCTACCAACCCCCAAAGGAAATATCTACCAAAACAATGACACAAAAACATTGTCATGAAAATAGACGACATGATCTCCTCCCTACTCGTTGTCATATTTTGCTGCTTGAGCAGAAGCCATTGGCGTTAGATAAATAACCTAGGATTGTGTTTGTTGTCACTAGCTAGGCCTGCACAGTAGGCAACTCTCACCTCTTTGTCGTTTCTGTTGGAGCATGGACAGCAATTCTTTCAGATGAAGGAGAAAGACCCTGAGGTTTGATCTCTTCCATCTACGCTAAACTCCTGTAGATTTCCTTTTCAGCAGAAGAATGTTGTCATTGATCCACGGAGGCAAGAGTTAGCTGAAGAAAACGACTTGTTGACATAGGGACCTGTAGTATCACTGATCCACATTGATCATTGAACCAGGTTACAATACCATTAACATTGGTTTAAGTCTGCACATGGGGTTTTAGTTGGAGTATCACCACACTTATCAATATTATAGAATCAGATCTTTTGGCCTACAAAGCTGCAGATCATACTGATCAACCAGAGGAGAAAATCAAGGGATGGTGATGCTTCTCGTGGTTTGAGACGGAGCAGGATGGAGCTGGCGGAGGAGGAGCGTGTGGGAAACCTCTCAGAGTGATGATGGCGGTAAAGAGGGTTTGCAGGGAGGGGCTCAAGGGTCAAAGGTCACGAGGAGTATGACTCCGGAATAGGTCACTTCCTGTCAGTGGATCAATGTTATAGACCGGAATGATGTACAGTCACACTGAAGACTGAGATTATCTTTTGTGGTTTAAATATTCAGTGCACTTCAGTAATGTTGGCAGGGTTAGTCTCCCACAGTAAGAATGGACATTTTATTACACCCTTTAAAAATTCTATCCAGTGTTTATTTCTTTCTTGTTGATCGCTTCATAACGGATGAATTATTGCAGCTCTAATAATATGATTAATCATATATCACAGCACCAGATTAAACATTACTCAGAGGAGACTAGGACAGGTGCATGAGTGTGTGACAGAGAAGCATTAGCATTTTTTAGATTTGTAGATATTTATATATGGGGTTTAGCACACCATGGTAACGATGAAAGTAATACATATATTGCATTGTATATTTCAGTAAGAGGCTGTTATGAAACGAAGCATGAATAATATATTTATTTATATATATTTTTTAATATGAGTGTCATAATTTAAATTCCATAAGTGTTCTAATTAATAACAAGCCACATGGTTGTCTTTCCAAATGCAATGACCAAAATGACAGAACCGTCATTTAAATCTCAACCTCAATTCTTAATTCAGCTTATTATTATTGTTATGAAATGCAATGCCTTTCTTTTATGCATTTTTGTAATTTAATTAATTATCGTCACACCTTTTTGTGTGTGTGTGTGTGTGTGTGTGTGTGTGTGTGTGTGTGTGTGTGTGTGTGTGTGTGTGTGTGTGTGTTTAATCTAAATCCCGAAGTGTCAAGTTTCAATAAATTCAATTTTTATAAATATCATAGGGGACATATCAAGAAAAACTTTAGGGTGCCTCCAACACCAAAAACTGTTAAATAAAACAACCCAGTCAGTTTTTAGTGGGCTGATGGATCATAAAACATGTGATTCAACAAGCCAACCAGGCTCCCATTTCTCTGTCACATGCGCGACACAATACATTAGAATACACTATGCAAACGTATATTTATGATAATTATAAGACAAAGACATAGAGGCTCTGTAGTCTGGAGCAAGATGGCAAACTTTATTATTTCTTTGAACTTATAAAGGCAGCACAGACCAAATCCACTTCTTCCTTTCTTTTCACAATAAAAGTCCTCGGCATATATTATTCACAGGTGAGTATTTGGCATTGTGGTGTCATTTATTCGCCACGCTGGTGTGTAGAGGCCTTCGGGCACACAGTTTACATTGAGACATTATCTAGACCTGCCATTCAGAGAGCCATCTAGTGGGCCCCAGAGGTACTGCCAAATGGTTAGAAATAAAAAGAAAAAAATTGTTAATTTCTCAGATAGACAGACATGTTTTGCCACCGTTAGCTAGCTAACGTTCTCTTGGATACAGTGACACAAAATGGGTCCGTTTTAGATAACAGAAAGGGATGGGGGAGTCAATTCTGCGGCAGTAAACGCTCCTACGAGTGTGGTAAGAAAACATGACCCTGAATGTATTAAATATGGACTCATAATGGCAGGCAGTGATGGTGAGTAACACATTCTTTCTCAGATTATAATTGTGACGGTGGTCCTCAGATATTTATTTTTTAAACAATCAGAAGAAGGCCTTAAGAAACCAAAGGTTGAGCAGTGTGCTGCAGCAGATCCCAGTCCAGATGTTTATCATGATCACACACACATTTCCTTATGACTCCTTCCTCATGACATTACAGAGACATGGTTGATCTGTCCGCTAATCTAGAAAAACATTTTGTTGGAACAAATACAGGTGAATGGTACTGAAGTCAATAGCAATTCCGCTCTTTGTCTTTTGTAGCTTTGACTTAATTAATGGAGATTATTCTTTATAAATAAATCAACAATAAGCATCAGCAGTTCAGTTGTGCATGACACTAGATCAGACTTGTGATTTTACAACTTAACTCAAGCTGCAGTTAAGTTCAGCAGTAAAAGAAGTTGCTTGTGATACTTGTGTTAATCATTTCTCGTGTGTGTGTGTGTGTGTGTGTGTGTGTGTGTGTGTGTGTGTGTGTGTGCGTGCGTGCGTGCGTGTGAGGCTGATCACACAAAGACCTGTAGAGCTTGTTGCAAATCAAATGGAGCAGAAAGGAAGTCATGACCTGCTGCCACATCAACCTTCTTGTAAGCAGCACAGAAGCTCAGCGGATGTGGTTTCTTTGTCCTCAGAGAGCTCTAAAAACACACAGCTTACTGTGAGACACCCCTCCCTGACTCTTGTAGTTACAATATACTTGTGTTTCTTTGAACCCTTCAGTGCTTATTTCAACATGTGTTGAGTGTGTTTACAGACCGTGTCAAATTGAAACATGACAATTTGAATCTTTGAAATTAGAAGTTTATTATTTTTTCATCTACCGTATATGTGACCGACAGAGGACACAGTCATTTTTATAACAACTTCCTACATCCCAAGTTACCCTGCTAGTATAAAGTGATGCAGCAGAGGGCAGCAGGATTTCTCTGTGACAGACATCCTGCCCTGTTACCCAGCTGTAGTGTCCAATTACGACATTAATATTCCCAAAGTCAACCCCCCCCCCCAAAAAAAAACTAAACTATGAATGTTTTACAGAGAAGATACAGAAAACATAAAGAAACAAATGTGACAGATTGTAGATTTTTTCAGAGAGTGATTCTTCATGAAAAAACCTTCAATGCATTGATCTGGTGATGGAGTGAGAAAATGAGGGAAACTACAACTTCAGGGTCCCGGGAAAAGCTGGTTTTACAGCAAGCTGACCAGTGGTATTCATGTCATATCACAGCTGTTTTCACTGTAATTCTCCCCACAGATGTTTTTAAATAACGCATCACTATTAGCTCCATGGGTGTCGGCTTTTTCCTGCTCCAGATTATTGATATTATTTCGGGCTTTAGGAACCCACTATCGGTCAACCTTTTGTGTGGAGCTCCGATGAGCTGCATTGTCCTAGGAGTAAAATTATGCTAACCCAAAAAAAGAGACTAAAAAAACCACACTGTTAATAGAGTGTCTACTCCTTTTCACGGACAACAATTTTAGCTCACATTATTTGGATTTTAACTCATCACTTACACAGCTGCCACAGGAAACCCTGTCAAAGTAAAAGTCATGGAAAAATGTCACAAAGCCTGACCACTCGAGTTCTTCTTCTCATTTATCCATCATGACATTATCGTATGATAGTTGTGTGAATACCTCAAGTTTAGGGTTAGTGGCGAAGTGTTTGTTTGAACAAAATGAAGAAATTTGTTTTATTCCAGTTACAGCGCCCCCTACATTGGCTTTCAACAGGGAGCATGAATTTTTCCGTCTGTCACTAATTTGATCTGTGTTGTATCACTTTAATGTCGACTACCACACAGACAGTTAACCCTGTTTTTCTGTTCACAAACTCAACAGGACCATGGATCCTCCCGAACACTGAATGTTGTACAGGGACAGACGAACCATACAGAGCTGCAGGGATGATGTATTTTTGTAGTCCAACAGGAAGTTAGCATCGCACTGGTTCCCTCCACAAATAGCCAAAGGGAATTTTCCATTGGATTTTGGATTATTGCAGATAAACTCTGCGGCAAACAAACATTTATGATACAAGTTTTGTTCAGCAAGATAATCTTCAGTAATAAACTTTTGGGATTTTTGAAGCGTGAATGCAATGGGCAGAAGTAAACGTTACATTACACACAACAAGGCTGTAATGCAGTCAGTAGAGCGCGTCTCCTAGCCACACCCCCTTTCTGTTGTCACCATAGAAATAAAAAAAGGAGTAGATCGGACTTCCCAATTCAGATTACCGTAGCTGGATGGCCAGAGCGGTGGCCATGTTTATGTACACCGTTGCCATTGCGAACCTATTCTATTCCTGTTGTTGTCGAGGAATCGGCCCAACCAGAGGCCTGAAGTGTAGAAAAAGGTTCTGTCCTCAATGTGCACAGTAGTGTCCTTGTTGGTATATATTTCTTTACACATTAAATGTGGAGGATGCAAATTTTACTTTGACTTAAAAAATGTGAGTTAAATATTGTTGATTTGATCTGATAGCGTTAAACAAAGAACCCTCCCTGTTGCAGTTTTGTATATTTCACGTGAGAGCTGATGCTTCTTTGCTTCAGGGGTGGCGAGTGTCAGTCAGACACAGTCCCCCCCACGACTTGTGAAGTCGTGACACTGCTTCAAAAAGTCAAAGTCCATTCAAAGCACATCTGAAATGATGCTTTGTGATAAAAAAAAAAAAAATTAACCGCTAAAATGCCAAAATTTAAACTGTTCACATCCACAGCAAAACACGAGGAGAGAGGAGAGAGTATCAACTCCAGGGTTTACATGGAATGACCTCGAGGAGAAACTCAGTCCAAAGTCAGTGGAAACAGCGCTCGTGACTTCTTACGTGATGTCCTTCTGTCTGGGCGGCCGGTGAATGTTCCGGACCACACACTTCACCATCCACTCGATGCCTTCGTTCACTCCATCCCTGTGTCAAAACAAAGAAGTCGCTCAGTACTTATTTCTTCAGACCAAGTAGACAAAAAGGAAAAAGAGCTTTGATTGAGCTGGCAGAGCTCTTTTAACGGTAAGGCCTCGGTAGTGCGATACAGTGGAGCGTGCACAGCTGATGAGGAATAATGAGCTGCGTGGGCTGTTCTTCTACCAACTGCCTCATCAAAGTCCAACAGAAGCTTACTGGGGGGCGAACCCATAAGTATTGCGATTCCATGTTACAATTTCTTTCACTTTTTTTTTTAACCACTAAAACCTCTAAAAACTATAGACTTTTACTTTGTAAAATCTCTATATTGATGCAGTAAAAATGTTTGATTTTCAGCACGTTTGTAGTCAGAATGTATTGGTTACATATAGCATTTAAAGTATTCAGAAGTGTAGCTATTTCAATGTACAAATATTGGACTTTTACTTTGGAATATCATATAATAATATTGATACAGTAGCAATGTTTCATTTTGTGTCTGTATGCAGTCAGAAAAGCCAACTGTCCTTTTCCAAATCCCTTTAATGTTAGCTGGCGCTTTGCTAACATTAGCTAACTTAAGGAGGTATACAATGTAAAGCTCAGCTGTTACTGGAACACAGAGCAAAAAGGGGCGGGACTTAGGAAGGGTCCATTTAGCCTTGAGTATTTTATATCATGCCTACATGTATTTCAGAATCAGCACAACAAATACTAACTTTGACCAGCTTCTACTTCAGAAACATGAACATCAGGAGCTTCACAAAGGAAGTGTTCCTTACAGGCTACTGTACTGGATTATACTTGACAGGTCGCTGTCATTGCACACACTCAGTATACCATTAAGTAGCAGTCTTACCCCGTCAGGGCAGTGCAAGGCTGGACTAAACAATCTCGCTTGCCGATCTTCGGGGCCGAGTCACTGAAGGCTGTTTTAATGTCCGGCACTGACAAACAGTCCTGAGAACAGAGCAGAAACAAGACACGACTGAAGGCTGCAACAGAAACGACAAAACTGTGAAGAAACACAATCATTATCTCTAATAAAGTTTCATAGCTTATAACAGGGCGACTCAGGCCGAGCCCTGAAGCCTTCCAATTGTTTGTACAGTCCAACAAACAAGATTTTAAATTTACAATGAAATAAAAGAGCAAGAAGCAGTAAGTGCATACATCTGAAATGCTGGAACCAGAGAATGTTTGACATTTTTGCTTGATACATGACTCAAACCAGGTTCTTAATAAAACGGTGGTTTAGGTTTAAAATAAGTCTGCATTAACCTGAACAGGGTCTCAGTGAGTTAAAAAGATCACAGTACCGGGACATCCTGCTTGTTGGCCAGCACGAGGAGCGGGACACCTTCTAACATCTCGCTGCTGATCATTTTCTCTGCAGGAGACCACAGTCGCATGATTGATCCGACAATTAGCAAACACAACACACAATAAAGTATCTTATGTTGTGACGTCAAGTGTTGATTTGAATTCAAGTAACCTGCTCTTCAACACTGGAGCCACGATGTCATGATGTTAGTGGAATAAATCAGAAAATAACAGACAAACGTCACTCACCGAAGGCCTCCTTGGATTCTGACAGGCGTTCCTCATCAGTTGAATCGATCACGTAGATGACTCCATGGGACTCAGCATAGTACTGAACATACACAGGAAGAAAACAAAGTGATATCAGAGCAGCCTCCTGGGCCAAAAAGACCAACCCATATGGGCCTGTATCATTGTCATATATTCACATATAGGCAGGGTGGTTGTAATCGACTTCACAAGGGTGTACAGGGAAACAGGATGCTCTGTTAGAGGGCGAAGGACCGGCCAAGGGATCAGGATTAAGGAGTCTAGGTTTCTTTGCACAAAAATATGCACAACTCAGCTAAATGTAAATATGCACGAACCAAACTCATCAACGGGAGGATTTGCTTGTCAACCGTCTCTCTGTTTTAGACGCATCAAGTTGGGGAGTAAACCCAGCGGCCTTGGAGCCCGTAGTCATTTTAGGTTTTCACAGGGGAAAGACGAGCACTGGTCATTTTGACCTGCAGCCGGCTGCGACATCAGAGGAAGACGGGTGGGGAAGAAGACTGTGACTACTCAAATATCCAGATCCAGTATCCTCTGTTTTGACATGTCCGAGGTACACAGTGTACCTTGTCTGGGTAAAAGTTTAGAGCGGAACAGGAAATGTGGAAATGGGGGAGACCAAGACGAGTCAGATAGCGAACAGTTACTGAGCCAGCCGTAAGGTCTAAAGTTTTAACATCAGTCATAAAGTCAAAGAAGCTGATCATGATCATGATCATCATCATCATCATCATCATCATCATCATCATCGACATCGAAAATCAACCATTACAGGTGATCATAGCTGTGTCCCAATCCGGCGGCTGCATCCTTCGGAGGCTGCATTTGTAGACTGGTTGCGTCACAGCGGCTGCGACTCGGCTGTCCCGAGTTACGTTACGTGACGTTCGTAGCTGACAAACTAGCTAACGTTACCGGCAGCTGCTGAGTTTATAACATCACATGTTTGTTTAAATGGTTGGTTAAAGTTACGTAAGCGGACAAGCTAGCTAACGTTACCGGCAGCTCGTCTGCCAGCATCCGACCGTAATTATCCTTGGAAAGTTCACTTTCAAACTTCAGAGGTTGACTAATATCTTACTGAGATTGTGACGATTTATAATTCATATTATGTCCATAAACAGACCAACAGGAGCTCAGGTAGACAGGCTGTCAACCTGAAATATCACTTTAAGTCCGGTAACACTACAAACGTTGAGATTAACACGGATAAACTGAACTTGGTTATTTTGCTCCTTTTGTTTTGTGGTGTGAAATCAAACTAACTCTACATTTTATTTTAGGGAGCCAGGTGCAAACGGCTCAGTTCATCAAGCTGAGGGGAGAACAATGGCCAAACATTCAGCAACCATAGCTTGGAATTAAGACATTAGTCCATCTCCATTTTACCATCCTGTACTTAGCTCTCTCTGTACTTAGCGTTAAATTAGCTCTCATCCTATACAAAGCCTTGATATAATACTAATAGGACAACCAGTAGAGGACAATACACTTCTGATGTGTTATTGTTGCTGTCACAGAGATGACAGATGTGACTGTCACCTTTTTCTTGTATTTATTTAAACCCACAATAAGGCATCCATGTGAATGATTTCTATGTGTATATTCTGCTGTGTAGCATTTGTCAATCTTCTAAGTTGCATCCTTGTGTTAACATTATTGATAACGATTTCTCCTTTCATCATGTTCTCAATGTGATTTGGACAATTTTGGAGAAAATAATCCTGCAGGGGAGGGTGACGACTAATAGAAAGAATATAAAGTATGTGCATATGCAAGTAACCAGGCTCCTTTCTCTACTAGAAAGAGTCATTGGTAAATAAATAAATATGAATATAAATAAATATGAATATAAATAAATAATAATATATATATATATATATATATATATATATATATATATATATATATATACACACACACATGTTTTCTTAAATGTGGCCTTACATTAGCCTTAATATACTAATTCATTGTAGTTACATATTTATAATTATTATTATTGTTCAACTGATCACTGGACATAATGCCTTCGGTTTGATCTGGGTTTGGGCAGTTACATAGTAACAAAGGTAGAACCCGTTTTTTGAAAATACGTACACATTATGTTATGAGGTAATTCTATCTTAGTGGATATTCCTCCACTCTGGAGAAGACAGGTGCCTGTGTGTCAGTATGAGGCTGATGTGTTTCATCCTTAACTCACTTTGTCCCACAGAGACTGGAGCTCATCCTGACCTCCCAGATCCCAGAACATCAGACGAGCTTTGCCCACATCGATTGTGCCAACTGTAAGGGAAAGTGAGACATTAATCAGAAATGTTATACTGTAGAGCAGCAGGATGAATCAAACACATACTGTAAATTATAAGACAAGAAGTATCAGATGACCACAGAGTGAAGAAGTGAAGAAGAATGAAAAAGATCTAGATTGAGTTTGTTCAGAAAGTATCGATTAGCGTAGCAAATTATAATGAATCACTACAGTCAGCCATTGAAAATAACCCCCCTTAAGAATCACAATTCAATGGACCGTGGCAAGAAGTAGTCATTAGCCAGGTTCCCCTCCTCCCATTTCATTGCAAATTCTAACACAATTAAAAAAGAAAACCGGCAAAGAAATATACCAATGAATGCTCATTTCTCTCCACTAACACCATGTGATTATTAGCAGCTGGTTCTTTAAGATAAGCGGTAGGTGGAGCCTAAGTCTTCAGTCGGGAAAAAACACCACTGAAGAAGAGGAGGGTGCAGCGAGATGCGTAGGGCTGGGCGATAATTCAATGTTAATTTATCGTCTTTCATTGGAATCATATCGTGATGGAATCATATATCAAGATGTCGTGATACACAATTATGTTGTCTAAATTGCTAACAAGCACATATTGACTAACTTATCAGAAAAACTGATAATTTTGCACTTAAGCTGACAATTCAATCATAAAATACTCATATTTTTCATTAGCCAAGTATGTAATTCACACAGGAATATACAAAAATAGGGTTTGCCCGACATATGAAATGAACGGTATCGGGATAGAAGATTTATGCAATAAATACTTTAAGATTTTAATTTTGTTATTTTCAGCTTTACCACTCAGGTTTGTTATGCATAAATTGAAACTGCGCATAAAAACAGGTGGAGGGGAACGCAACTATTGTGCACTCAGCTGACAAAGTGATCCATCCAGGGTAGTCAGTGTTTGGACTAACAAGGCATTACTCTACATGACGAGCACAACTGAAGACATGCAGTACTGGGACATTCACTTACTGTTCAGGCCAACTGTGGTTGTGATCTTTGAGAGATTCATTCCCTTATAGTTCTTACTGAACTTGGTTTTGGTTTGTTCCAGAAAGGTCTGCAAAGAGAGACAGCAGTGAAATTAACAGACTAGACATGTTTGTATTCAATAACTCACATGATAAGGCATGAGCTAACAGGCATGCAGTAGGTGATCAGGGCTCCAGCTGTTTTCAACACCACCACAAAGTGTCACAAAGTACATGCTAGTCATCCCAATTAAAAGATGAATTACATTTCCATAATTAAATGTAATGCATGACATAAATACAATATTATTATTGCAACAAAAAGTTATAAATTAGCTCATTGTATGATTTTTTTTTACATATACATATTCATTGATTTATTCATATCACATGCATTGATTTCATAACTCAAAATTAATTGAGACAGATTTGTCTATTCACGCAATTACGGTACCGGTGCTGGGAATGGCCAAAAAGGACGTATAGCGACTCACTGAAACAGCAATGAATTCTCACGTTTTACATACCTTGTGAAATTAAATATGGTTATGATAAAATGAAAGGCATTTACAAAGGCTTCCTAGAATTTACAATGGGCTCGTAGTTAGATATGTATTACTTTTTAATATGTTTTATAAAATATGAAGCTATTGTAGTAAAGAGTGCTTTTTTTTTAAGAAAGCTAAATAAATCCACTTCCACTGTAAATATGAATCAAATATCCCCTACATTTTTAACTATGACAAAACAGTTTCCATATTATGTTCACCAAGTATTACCCATGGGATATGAAAAATAAAAATTTGAATTTTTTCTAATGTGCAATTTTGGAGAAAGTCTTATTGAAACACCACTAAATTTGTCAAAATTGTCTATAAAGATATAACATTATTAGTTATTCCACTATACAATTTAAGAAAACTAAAGGGAAAGTAATCACAAAATCATAACACGTAGCATATCTCTTCATAGTTGACCTCTCCAAATGTCCTCCTTCTTGATTTGCTGAAATTGTCAAAGGAATCCAGTACTCCAGAGACCACTATGACCCTTGAGGAGGTAATTTACGTTTCTTCTCGATTCCATATCCCTCCAAAATGAGGAGCACTTGGTGGATTGAAGCAGAACACCCATGGCACCAAAGGCTTCTCATAGCTAGCCGTCTGCTTGATGAAGCTGGTGCAACACAGCAACTGAAACAGCTCGGCTTACGTTTTGTTTCACTGGGAGTCTCTGCTGGACTTTTCAACCACTTTACATGTCTATAGAGTGCTGCAGGAATGAGTCCTAATACCTGGAGATGAGTTATGCCTGTGTTATACTCCTGCTGCAATGCGCCTGTGCATCATGTGCGGGATGGTGCGGGCAGCTCTCATGCACAAGTGTAGCGCGTAATAATTTCAGATTTGGACCTGCGGTTTCTAAAACGTTTGTCAAGTGTTTTGTTTTTTTTATTTGATAGACGTGATTCAATAATTCCATAAAAGGTTGTCCAAACAAAAAAATATGGAAGAGTTGGATGATGAGGTGGAGTTCCGGTGCTATGGATTTATATGGTGGTTGTTGTTGTAACAGGATGTGAGGTACTTCTCTGGAAAACACGACATCTATCACACTCCATCCTGATAGAGGGATTCCTCCTCTGTTGCTCTCTCTGAGGTTTCTTCCTCTTTTCTGCCTGTTAAAGGGTTTTGGGGGAGCTTTTCCTGTTCCGATGTGAGGGTCCCAGGACGGATGTTTGGATGTTTACAGATTGTAAAGCCCACAGAAGTAAATTTGTGATTTGGGGCTACACTAAATAAATTGAAATTAAATGAAAACCCATCTCTGATGTCCAATCAAACTTCTGACGGTCCACAGTGCCTGGCGCTTAGTCACATATTTCAGGAGGTGCAAACCATCTCTGTGGCTCTGCAGAAGTTTACCCACTTCAGTATAAATGAGGAATTAGTATATTTGCACTTTCAGTTCCGTTGTTTTGATGAAATGGGTTTTCTGGATGAGTTACTGGTTAGATGCCCGAAATAAGATTTGTGGTTAGTACAAACTTAAAGGGATTTTAAGGATATGTTCTACGAGATGAAATAAATCAGTCAATACCAAACTCTTAAAATGTTGAGTCTTTTCCGTGTCTTGGAAAAAGCGGTTGCTGACAAGTGGCAAAATGAGACTAAATGTCATCACACTATTCCGTTTTTAGCTTAGTGGTGATGTCAAGCGACCGTCGTGTAATGTTTTTCTTACATTAGCTTTTTACTTCAATTACTATTTTTTCCGTCAAATGCATTCACACTTCAAAAATCATAAAAGTGCTTTTCATTGGTTAAAAGTATTGTTTATTTTCTGCAATACTCCAAAAGAAACATCCCATTGGCTTTTTGTGGAGGGAACCAGTGCGATGATAACTTCCGGGTTAGCCTACAAAAATATACGTCATCTCTGCAGCACTCTATTTGGCCTCTTCAAGCACCGGTACCGTAAACATACCAATAGACGCGCAACACGACCCAACCGGCTTGATCGCATTCGGGTTTTTGCAAACGAGGGATCACTTGGCCGCAGTCCTCTCACTCAAAGAAAACGAGAGCTGACAAAGCCACATAGGGATGAAAGCAGCATCACACAGATAATAACACAATCGACAATGATGTTAGTGTGGACGAAGGAGTTAACGTTAACCCAGTTGTTATAAATTCAACTCGTAATGTCATTTACCGTTTTCCCAGCGTTGTCCAGTCCCAGGATCAAAACACAGTATTCGTCCTTTTGGAACATGTACTTATATAATCCAGATAATAACGTATACATCTTGAAACAAAATATGTAAACAACACAATTATTTGCTAACTAGTCATGCCAATATTAGCTTGATACCATAGATTAGCCTACATATGAGGCCAAACACAGCGATACGCGGCGCTGCGGCTTCATTATCATCGAAGTTAATAAACACGAGTGACCAACAATCGTAAATGCATAAAATAAGTCCGTAAAAGTCGTCGTTTGTCGCTAGTTTGCTACTCTGAAGCTCTCTTTGAGAAGTGACGCTACGTGTTATCTAACCAGGAAGTGCGGCTCCAGGAATTGTGGGAAATGAAGTACACGTTTGTCTCGTTAGCCCTTTCTGTGAAAAGGCGGTACGTTCACATAGAACTTAATTTCCCAAGAAGCATTTCGGTGTTGCCATTGGCGTCAACACGTTAAAGGAAAAATCCACACTAAAATGAAATTGTCTTTCTTTATCAGCTAGTAGCTGCTCTGAGTTGGATTTCTTACTGATGGAGCTGCTAAAGTTGGTCCGGGGAGAATAATATGATGTCAGACAAATGATTAACACCAACAATAACTAAGTTAAGAAATCAGCAATTTACGCTTGAAACAATGGAGTTGAAGCTGCATAACTTAATTTATTGTTTTATTTATTGTCCTCTAAGTGACCTTTGTCTATGAGCCATTTGGTCATTAGTGCAGTTCTTTCCACTGTGTTTTTACTGTTTGCTGAGGTACTGTTTGATGAGAGCAGTGAACCATACAGACAGAGTACTGTAAGATCAAAACAATGAGCTAAAAGAGGCTAAAAGTCAATGACAATTGATGACTGCTACTGTATACATGGCCATGGGTCTGAACTCTATATGAAAATACTTATTTGACTTATCTTAACTGTATGATATTTGCCTCATTGGGCCTGACTGGCAGCTTTAAAAGGTTCATAATCTCATACCTTTTTATTTTCTTTCATGGTTAACCAGAAGCTTTACTTAATGTCCGTACAAAACCAAATCATCTAAACTCAACACACTTAACAAAAGAAATAGAGCAGCTGTTACAAAGCCAACTATAACTGAATCCTTTGATGGTCTGATTGTCACTCCATTGCTGTGTTCTGTTCCCAGAGTGTGGCACTTTGTGACGTATGTCTTCCTTTGCACACATCTGTAGAATATCTTTGGATTTTCCGATCTTCCATACAGTCCGTCGGCTCTGCGTGTGCAGAAACCGCTGAAGGGATACACAACAGTAATGTTCTGGAAGCAACTGCTGTCTAGTATTGCTGTGGTGCGGCTGGCTGTTGTGAAGGGCTTCCTTGTGGGTTGGGGGCCGTCCGAAGGAGAGGAGGAGGTTGTGGGGAGAGGTACCGCATGAGTTGTTTCCTGTGTTGTCAAGCCTAGGAAAAAGATATTGAACAGCATTGTAAGAAATCTCACAATTATGTTCAACACAGAAGAACATAGAACCAATTATATACATGACATTCTGTTTACGCACCATGAGCTGTACTGCTCAGCCTGTGAAAACTCCGGTTATGAAGACTTGTCTTGGTATTTGGACTTTGAAAGTCTGGGGTAATTTTTTCACAAGAAGGGAGGGTCTAATGGAAATATAGTATTTGTTGCATACTTGCATTATGGTAAATGTAGGATCCAGAGTTTTTGGCACTTGGCCCATTCTATGGACTACGAGTCTGGATCTCTGCTGCTTTGATTTGTAACATTTTTGTCACCTGTCCCTTGTGAGACCCCCAACCTTATGGAAGTGCAATACTAAACCACTAAACTGCCCATTTCAGTAAGCAATGATGCTAGATGAGGTGTCTTGGTATAAGAACATAAATTAGAGGCAAAGAATGCTTTGCTTTGCATCTTTTCCAATTTTCAGATTTTACTTTCTATTATTCAGTTTTTGTTATGTCCATTCTTTAAAGGTTCTCTGTACGACATTTAGAGCTTTAATATACTATACACTGGTCAGATCACGGCAGCCACTCTGCTCTACTGTCATACAGCGTTTACGGGTAATAATAGCTCCCTGACCCAAGTCATCATAGTACCCAACCCTCCGGTTATCCCCCAGGTTAACGCTGCTGGCTCTGTCAGCGCTGTTGCGATTGTTTGCACTGTTAGCGCTGTAAGCAACTTAGCTGCTAGCCGCTGCCGCAGACGTCGCAGCCTTTACCGTGTTGAGAGCCACATGGAATAGATATGCTATGAATATCATATTGATCACCTCTCATTTAATGACATTAAATAGAAAGAAACTTCTAAAAGCTGCATTAAGGACTATTTCACCACGCACTGTACATGTCATGTTACTGAACACTGATATTCATTTATTCATTACATTACATTACATTACAGTCATTTAGCAGACGCTTTTATCCAAAGCGACTTACAATAAGTGCATTCAACATTGGTAATCAAAAGGACTACTAGTCACCAGAAGTCATAAGTACATTTCCTTTTCCAAACAAGCATCTAAGAGCATGAAGCAGAGCATAACTCAGAGCCAAAGTACAATGTAGAAACAAAGAAAAACAGTTAGTGCAATAAGTAATATGAATACAATAAGTGCAACAAGCTAGTATGAATACAATAAGTGCTAAGTGGAAGGCTAGGTGGAAGGCTCGGGGTAGCATTTCCTGATTCATAGCAAAATGCTATTCATAGCAAAATGCTAAAGAAACATAATATATATATTTTTTTTTACCAGAATGTTTTTGCAGTAGCTATGCTACAGGATCCCAGCCTTGGGGTCAGGAGAGTGATTAACAGGATAGGAGAGAATTTCAAAACATGGACCTTTAAGCCACTGGCTCTCAAAATGCCTGCATGTCTGGGACTGGAATTATGCCCTGGAGTAAAGAAAGTGTAAGATGGTGCAGCCTCACCTTCACTGAGTTTACGTTTTAGATGTGATATCAGTAGATATGTGCCCTGTTCACAGAACTGTCCATTAAAGTCATCCATATCCAAAGTCCACACAGCAGCTCCTCCCAGCTGCCTGCTCTTCAGATAGTCCACCTTTAAAACAATCAGAGGTAACTCAATAAAGCTCTTGTGAAGAGACTGTTGAAACATTTGCTCTTTTCGACTGTACCTTGGCATCATAGCTCCTCTGGTTGTCAAAGCCGACCCACTGGTTGCCTTTGACAGCGTAGGGAACTTTCTGACCATCGATCCACTGGAACAAAGTGCCTTTCAAGAAGGAGCAGGTCTGGTCAAGAAACATTGTATATGTTAACGTTAATCATGTTTGTCACAGCTATAACAAGTGTTCATGCTGATGAAGACTAGTAGCACTAAGTGGTAGCAGTAGTGGTAGTATGGCCGTAGTTCGTGTGGTAGCAGAATGAGCAATGGCATCACTAGAATACCAGAATAGCTGCTGTCCTGCAGCATTACCAAGTAATAGTTACAATGCACCAGGGACATGATTTGGTGGACTGTGTGGGCTCAGTTAGAACCTGGTGTCATGACACCTGTAGGCCCATAAAGACGTAGGCATAATAAACAAAAAAACTGCTAAAAGTTATTTCTTTGAATGATCACACTTTGAAACAATTGGTCCTAAATACTGTATATTTACAAGCCTCCAAGAGTTGAATCATGCTTTTATTTCAGGCTCTTCTCCCACACTGTATCCACTACCTATGAAAAACAATTGAGGGAGGAAAAATGTATGCGTTTATAACTGTATTACTTGCTTTAAGTTTATCTCATATGTGTGGTCATTTATATGTAAAATGTATGCATTTACAACTATATTCCTTGGTTTTGACTTTACCTTATATGTTTGCTCAGTTATCTTTATAATCTTACAGTCTGTACTCTTTTGGGTCAAACTCAGTTCATGCATAGTTGTATATTCACAGACTTATGACCAGTCACTTATTTCATGTATTGCACGATTCCTAAAATATGAGGTAGGGTCGAGTAGAGACCAGCAGCACTGTCGCCCACCCCATCTCTGAGCAAAACAGGATGCCCTTTGTATAGGTGGCTGGGTCAGTCTGACTGTCCGGCGTATATCGGGCCACTGGGACATTCATATGACTGTGTTGGAGAGGACAGAAGTTTGGCAGGATCAACCTGTTAAGCCCGACGGACCCAAATTCGGGTCCACTGTAGCATTTACCGTCGAAAAAAGTCCATTTATGCATGTATTTATGAATATGAATTTATTTATTTTTTCCCCAAAACAAATTAAAAATCTGGGTAAAACAATCTAAGACATTTTTACAAACTCCAAACACCATTCTACACAACTATTGTATGCAAATAAAAGATTTATCACAAAATCACATATTTCTAGCCATAACTCGCTCTTCTCCGAGTTAGCATAACAAAGCTAATGGTTAGCATAGGCAACCGAGATAGCAAAAAGCACAAGCATTCGACACAGATTCCAGAACTACCATCAGATCGTCTCTCCGGTAAACCCTCACAAGGCTGTGAGCAAACAAACACCAGAAACACAATGCGTAATATCCTTCAAAATCATCCAAAGCTCCTTACCTTTTCGTTGTTCTGCTGTAAATCTCTGCTTAATTCCATCAACAATATTTCTACGTATTTCCGGTGCGTCGCTGAAATGTCCCTGTGTAGAAACAAGGGTCTGTATGGCAAGGCACGGGGGGGGATGGGTTCCATTTTAGGCGATCTTTGCGCACGTTTCAGGTGACGCGCCACGGTTTTACTCCCTACTGGCTAACGCTTCTGTCTATCAAAATCACGACGAGTCTGTTAAATAGCCAGGACTCGGACGCTTCTAAGGAGGGTCCATTGACTGAAATCGACCAACCATAGGCTGAGCTAGGAGACCTGGACTGGAAGCCAGATGAGAAAATCCCATGGATGACAGACATAAACAGGCTCAGAGAGGATCCAGGCTCTCTAAATGATGCCAAACTGCTGCATATGATACACTGAAAAAAATTTCCACACAGAAATTTTGAGTAATTTTTACTCAGGAATTCTCAAGTTAAGTTTACTTACTAGTAAGAATTGTTTTTTATCCAAAATATTCAAGTAACTTTTACTTGCACAATTCTTCCTTAGACATAAAATGTACTTAGCCTTTGATAGTAATCTTTACTCAGACGACCTTTGCATCTAATTACAAAACCCATGTAAAATCAAGTAGGTGTTTCATGTATATTTAACTAGCTTTTCTTTACTTTTTATATTGAGAAATATTAAGTAATATTTACACAATATATCTTATCTACTACTACTCTACACAACTATTCAAATATGAATGTTGCATTTTTTAAACTGGGCTACTTTTATTTAATAAAACTGTCTTAACATAAGTCTTCTACAAATCATGAAACAACAGCTTCTTTTAAACTACAGCACCGTTACTTGTTAACTGGTGACAGACACATCAATACCAACATATATAATCTGGTTGGCATTGCCACACAAAACATTTCTAAATCAGTGCTGCCAATAAGAAATTTAAGAACACAAACGCTTAGTCATTTAACAAACACTTTTAATTTGAAACAACAGGTACTGCTTGACAACACTTGGATACGCATAGATAAAGCCCATGAGCAGAAGGCAAGCCTTTGCCACACTTTGACAGTCATCAAGAACCTCTTTTCCCTCGATGACGATCAACACATCGTCAGCGGTGAAGCCTTCCTGTGTTGCACTTCCATGGATGACGAGGATCTTCATGACAAGTTGAACAGAGTCCTCTTCAAAGACATCTTTGGTGACATTCTGTCAAAAAAATGTTAATCAGAGGTCAACAGACTACACATATTTTCTATAAAGTTCCTTATTATGCAAGAGTAGCTCACTAGGTTGAAGTTGCCAATTAATAGTCTACAGATACAATAATACAAAAGAATAAGATGCTCATAGAAAGACATTGGATCAGGTGGTTAGGGTAGTCTTGGGGACTATGAAAATAATGTCAGAACAGTAAGTGTCTTTAAAGTTTTCAAACAATCTGTTGATTATGTTTTACAAAAAAGAATGACACACAATTGCGTTCAGTGTTGAGGAACACATGAGATAAACTTTGAGTTTTTGATTCAACATAAACTTTTTTTAAACTGAATAAAAACTGAAGTAACTTAAATAAATAGAATCAGGTAAAATGTTTGGTTTTCAAACAGATACAGTACCAGCTTAAAGTCCCTGTTATTTGTTAAATTAAAAAGGTTTTCCCCACACACAGTGGCATTAATGACTTACCTACATATCAATGTACCAAGATTAGAGTTAGATATTTAGGTTGGAGAAAAGACAAGGTTATAGGAGTCAGAAAAATCATCAGAAAACCCCAAATTTTCAGAATTTACCTGGTAGTCTTTGATGAGTTCCTCTCCAGACTGATCCAAGGAACTCCATCAAGCAGCAGATGACGACATCTCTTCTGCCCTCAACATGTTGCTGTTAAACAGAAGTGAATTTATTAAAGAGAATGTAATTGCATATACAAATAGAAGTAAAATGTTAGCTATTGTCCATGTGCCACGGTCGCCCCCCTGTATAATATACTATTGAGCAGCACAAACTACGGCCTTCAAAATGGATCAGGGTGTTTTTCTAAGACTTCAAATGTCAAGTTAAACCTATAACAGTACTAAGTTGATTTTACCTTGTGTCAACTGTTGAGGTCAACTTGCTGAGAGTTGACCTCAACTGTTGAGGTCAACTTGCTGAGAGTTGACCTCAACTGTTGAGGTCAACTTGCTGAGAGTTGACTTCCTTTAATATTCTGTGAAATATATAGAGAAATTATGTTAAAACATGAACACAACATTAAATCTGAATTTGGCTTAAATCTTCATATGGTTAGCATGTTTTATCCCCACACAAAAAAACAGCACATAAACAAGTCAACATAAGGTTAATACTGAGATACACAGCAGGCCTGGTCATGTTGATCTCTGACACAAACTCAACACAGTACTGGCACCTTGTGTCATGCCCATAGCCTTCATCATCAAGGACACCGCATTGGATAGATAGAGACATAAGAGACCAGATTAAAACTGATGAAAGAAATATAAATTACTGTAAAAATATGTCAGAATATGATAGTGACAAAATGACTAAATAATAAGTGCATTTGACTCGCTCTAAAGTCACTAATTCCACCACATAAGGGATATTTGTTAGCTCATAACCAGAGTGTACTTGTTGCTGCTCAGCTATGACTCCCTGTCTTGTCACATTTTCCTCATTGGACCTCGGCTGCACTTGAGGATGTCCGAGGGAAAGCACGCTGTGTGCTTGACTCAGCTCAGCACAGCACAGCACAGCACCTGTGTGGCAGAAGTGGGCTTATTTATATAAGTGGAGTAATTTGCCCCCCCACGTCGACGGAGCGCAGCCGGTCGAGCACCGCGTCCTCAGGCTAACAACTTTTCCAGGGAGAACCCTGTAACAAAACATAGCGGTGAGCCATGTATGTAATGCTGTCCCAGGTTAGCTAGCATGATAGCCTAACTAGCTAGCACGCTAAACTGACCAGTTCACGTCACTCTTCAGTATTCACAACTCAAACACAGACTTGACCGAAGGCTCAACAGCAACGTAGAACATTAACGTTAATTAAACATATTACCTACCCTAATGGCTCCCGTCCATGAAGTTTCTCTCCTCAGGTGAAACTCAGCCGTCCTTGTCCAGGTTCTGCTGTTCCGTTGTCTCGCTGAAGAAAAGAGCGCTAAATCTCCTCTGACGTCACCCCCTGAGTACGCGCTATAGGTTGCCAGGTTTCACTCGTATTACCCAAGTACATTTTACTTTGTTGTGTCATGTTGTACATTCAATACAGTTGTTTAGTAGATATTACTTGGTGTGAATGATAACATTTACTTATAAAAATGAGGATACATAATTACAAACGAACACCAAGTAACATATTAAGTAAAAGGTGATATTTTAAAGTAAAAGCACTGAAATGGTAATTTCTTGTAAATTTGATAAAAATAATTGAGGTAGTAATTACAGGGCCAAAAAGTCTTTTTTTTCAGTGTAGATTGAACACTATTAGTCATAAAAGAAGTGAAATATATAATTCTATACTATATAAAATTACAATGGAACAGCTGGAACCAAATGACATTTTGGTTGGCCTTGGCTGAAATTTCTGCACTCAAACCTCTCTAGCTCTTGAATGCTTCACTTTATCAAAGAAAACATTGTACAGAGAGACCCTCAACCCATTGGGCTATGATCTGGGAGAGGTTTGAGCTTACAACTACAACATAAAAAAAAAAATATCTTATCAAAATTGGATTAATTTTAAATCGGAGATAAAGAATTTCAATTTGTGCTGTGTTCCATCTTAATGTACTCTTAACCAGTAACATATATACTGATATTTACAAATCTGAACAAATCTCACGAGTGTCAGCTTTCTAAAATATAAAAACTATTAAAATACATCTTATATTTAGACTAAAATCACTCTCTTTACTATGGGTATGCAAAAATCGAGAAGGGGGGGGGACTGAGAGAAAGCCAGGGACAGATCTACGCTAAATCCCAAGCAGCAGATGGGCCCATACATAGTAGACGCATAGACACTGGACATTTAACTGCATTCCTATGGGGTGTTAATTTACCACGATGACCTGGGACCAGTAGGATCCTCTGACAGGTGTGGCTCTTGCTATTGATTAATTGGTAAACCAACAGTACATCTCAAGTGCCCCGATGTCCCACACGCTCCCTTGGGAACAGGATCTGAGGACCGTTATGTATCCCTACTGTATGCATGATGAACGAAAGGAAAGTTGAGAGCTGATGAGTAATAACAAGGGGGGTTATCTTGAATGGGGGGGACGAGGTTATAAAGTAAGGTACATTTCTTTGTTTTAGTCAGTTGAGTCCGGACAGCTCGGTTTACTTGTTTTGTGTGTGATGCAAATAAATCTGTGTGAACTGAAGAAAACTGCAATCTCTGTCTTGTGTTCTGTGGGTGATCGTTACTGAGTTCCTTTTCGTTAGAATCCTGTGGTATCTCACCACGAGTCAGATAGCAAACAGTTATTGAGCCAGCCTTTTAGTATTAAGTTTAATATAAAGTTAAAGTCCAACAAGTTGATCATAGACATAGAAAAAAACACAACACAATGCACATTCATTTATAATCCATGTAATCAGTCATCCAGTAGGCCACTGTTCGTGTCCCCTGTGGAACCAGAGATCCACATTGAATTACTTCAGCCACGTAACTTCTGTTCTTCAGTAACGTCATCTGCGTAATTATAATAACCCAAACTTGCTTATCACGTAACTTCTGTACTTAAGCACTGATCGCTAATGACATCTTTCAAAAAGTAATCTTGTGATTTTTCGTGAGTTTTTTTTTTACGAAAGTACAGCAACTTGAGGGATCAGTGTGCCTGCATAGAACCCTGGAGGGTTTAGGCAACAAAACCACTTGGTTTAGTAAAAGATAAAAAGGTGTTTTGGGTTAAAATAACTACAGAAGTGGTGTCACTAAGTACAGAAGTCACGTGACAAATCAGTCGATGTTGACTTTTGATTTTACATGAGACACAGACAGCGGTCTCCTGGGTGAAAGTGTAATGTTTTTAGACCCACCCGTCCACCCTGAATCTCCTCCCTACATCGCTCGTTATACTACCGCACCGGTCTTGGCACACCATTATGTCGAATCTATAAACATTTATTATGTGAGTTGTATATGCATTATAGTGCATTGCTTTTTGTAGGTGTAGCAAGAACAGTGTATGCGGACAGCCTCCTTTATACATTCTGTATGAATCCAATTGAATGTATTGTTACTTTAAGCTTTTAGTATGACTGTGTCCATGAATACATGCTGTAAGATCTTCTCTGGAGTCAGATTTGTGTCGTAATAAACACATATTTAAGTGAGGACAGCTGAGGCTCATGTAGTTTATTCTATTATTAATATTATTCTATTCATACTAGTGAAGATTGACTAGAAGTTCTCCCCATCACATACTCTTCAAACATACCTCTCTTCATCTCTATGAAACTATACGTTCAAATTAAAATTATGTAAGACCATCACACTTGTGAAAACTATGTAGCAATTTTAATTTCAAGCATTATTAAATCTAATTTCACCACAGTTTTGTTAGTTACAGAGTGACTAAATCAATTTGTATGACTCAGACAGGTCAGTTAGCATGTAAAACTCACTGCAAAGTTCTGAGAACACTCAATACTATGGCAAACCCGGTTACCAGATGCTGCAATCACACAGCTCAGTGTCGTGGCAGTAGTATCAGCATCAGTAGCAGTGGAAGATATGGAATGTGTCAGTGGTCGTCCAGTAGGGTTAGAGACAGCAGAGTATCTGGTCTGTGATCAGTGTTGCCATTTGGTACTAATGTGATTAAGTAGACTTCCCTGCTAAATGTAAATGTAGCATTTAATTGTTACCTCATAGTAAGACCAGAGACCAATCTGCTGGGTGTAGGGCCCCGGGGTGGCAGGGCCGCTGACTGGGGCTCCCAGGCCGGTTGCTGTGGTATAGAGTGTGAAGGAACGAGCGTGCGTGGGAAAACCCAGCAACAGCTTCTCTGCTGGGGCTCCTCGCCTCATTAAGCGCATGACAAAGTCCTGAGAGAAAAGAAACAAAGTATGGGATTTCCATCAAACCATTTAGCTTCCTTAGGATGTAGTTGTTAAATACCTAGATCAAAAAACAAAAACACCAAGAGCATCCAATGGCTTTTTACTTTTCCTGATGATTTGCTTTATTACATGTGGCTACGGAGCAACTGCCCTGCAAAATTTATCAGCAGTGCACCTTTAATTCAACGTCAACTTGCAATTTTTGGCCACATGGAGGTAGCGGAAAAAAGACATGACATATCATCACCTTTGAAGTTGATACTTGTTAGCAAATAGTTGCTTTTTATACATCCAGCATTTACAGAGCAACGTGACCGTTTATTTGGATCGGTGTTTGTGTTCACCTGATCAATATAAGCCCGACATTCACTCTCTTTCATCTTTTAATTCATGACTCTTTATCTGCTAAATGCTTAAGTGACACCTTTCACATTCCCCAATGGTTTCATGCCGTCATTTGATACATCATTATAATAATATTTTTTTCCTGATTTTAAATAGCCATGCCATTCATTACTGAGCTAAAGATGGTTTGCTACATTTCAAGTAGCTTTGAATGAGTGAAAGAGGACAGTTGTAGAAACAAACCCACAGTGAATAATCATGCGACACGGCAGTTTCAGAGAACAAAAGGTATTCAATTACAGTGTAGATGAAGAAGACTTGAATATACTTAAAGGGGAACACCACCTAAATTAGGATTTCTTTATTGTCTTGTAGTGTTCTCAGTAGTGAAACAGAAAATGTACCTGTACACTCACAACATTCCCCTGATGCTCTCAGTATCATTTATAACATCTTTCCCTATTCACTGCCTATGGAGCAGTTCCACACTTAAGTTTTAGCTCTCTAGTTTTTGAATTCGGGAGCAAGAAGTGAACGTTTACTAATATTTTTGACCATAAGAATAATATGTATTAATTTTGATTTGGAAATTAAGTATTGATCGATAAATACACTACAAACAAGTCAAAACATTTCCGATATCAAGTTTACTCAAACCTTTGACTGGCACACATGAAAAGAATCAAACTGGGTAATTACTATGTTAGCATTGTTTTCAGAGTAGAGTGAACTGTGGTGGGCTGTCACTCCATATTGACCACCATGGAGGTTGAAGGTCTTAACACTGATAAAGTCCAGGTACCTAAACACACACAGACACACACACACACCGTCACGCCCATAGAACATAGACAGTGGTGGTGCATAAGCACATTGTGATTGTGTAACATCAAATGTATTCGAACTGAACCCAACGTAAATCTCAGTTTTACTTTGACATCTCGGAGAGATCATATCTCGTATCATTAACAGCTGTTTGTGCTGCCATGGCTACAGAGAGCATCAGTTGTGTGTTACTGACTCCTTTACTGTCAGCTTCATAGGCCTCCGAAATCTCCTAGAAATCAATAGAAATGAATTTACACTTTAGTCAGTGGGCCGAAATGTACCTCAGAACAGCAAATCACACCGCCACTATAAACTACTGCTGCCAGAAAAATCAGTATGGTATGCAATGAAGAAAAAATGTCAGTATAAAATATTTGTCAAATACAAAAACACTGGTAAGTACTAAACTATACTGTTAAAATTACATTTTCAGTTCAGTGCAATTTAAATGTTAGGTTCAAACAAATAAACAGAATTGAATTTCTGCGTCTTTGCCATCCATTACTCATTTGAGTAATTATAAAAGTGAATAAGAAAAGGATGAAAGAAAGATGCCTGACATAATGTTATGTTAGGAATGATGGTGTCAATTTAATATATATATATATATATATATATATATATATATACAGTATATAGAGAAAGTCTCTGTATATGAGGGTGTATATGAGGGTTGGCAAGAGTTTCAGTTAAGGTGGTTTTACTTGTGTAATAGCGCCCTCATGTGAGTGAAACTGTAATGATAGACAATTTTAATAATGTTTTGATTCATCAATAATAGACTCTCAGGGAGTGAGAACATCTTTAATCACTTTCTCAACTTGTGCCTTGTTTCCTTGACCCAAATACTGACGTCTGCTTGTCCAGCTGCCATCTTTGTTTTTATCTGGGATTCTTGAAACCCTGATAAACAAACAAAAAATTCCATCTATTTCATCGTACACTGAGGTACTGTTTGATGTATGGGTCAAGATACGATAGGCTTGAGACTATAAAGAGCACATAAAAACTGCAAACACATGGTTTGTTAAAATGAGAAAAAAAGAAGAAAAAAAAATAGACTCTGAAAACCTTAAAGCTAAAGAGGAACTGAACAAGTGGATTCTAGAGAAAAAGGTGAACAGTCTCCAGTCAATGTACCTCACAGAGCAGAGTGAACATCTGCTTGTCCTCTAGAGGACTTCCACCAGCTCTAAGATACTCCCAGTCCAGATCCAGACCATCAAATCCATGAGTCCTCAGGAATCTGATAGAAGACTGGATGAAAGTGTGATGGTTGGCTGGAGAAGACACCATAATAAAGAACCTGCAGTAGATGATAAGAAAGGCATTTGCTCTCTAAAGTAACAGTATGATACAACAATGAACATTTTGATTTAAGCTGACAACTACTAATATTTTAAAATGTAAGAATATAATCATATTTTCGTTCAACCATTGTAGTTCTGCAGCCAATGATCGATTATTCTGTAAATTTCAAATAATTAATTTATGTGTTAGTCTATGCAGTGCCAAAACAATGACAAATGCCCATCAAAAGTTTAAAGAGCCAAAAGCAAATTGATTACATTGCTTGATCACAGTCAGAAAATACAAAGATATAACATTTAGAGTGATGAGAAACAGAGATTAATAAATCCTCACACAAAGAAGGAAAGCTATAGTTTTCTGTTTTTTTTGTGTATTTCTGACATTTTACTTAAATACTCATTGATTTAAAAAAAAAAAATGTGGTTATTATTTTGTTGACTTAATTAAACCTACAAAGAGATACAAAAAGACAACAAAGAGACAAAAACAACTACAAAGAGATGCAAAACAGCTGCAGAGAGACACAAAATGACCACAAAGAGACAAAAAATACAGAGAGTTTGGTAATGGCTACAAAGAAACGCAAAACAACAGAAAGAGGCTAAACAACTATAACATCTGTGTGTCTCGCCTATCGTCTCATAATCCCCCAACGCAAAAACCTGTTGTTACCCACTTTTTTTATTATGTTTAAAATTTGGTGTGTTACTCATTTGGACCAGACATGTAGGCTTTTCAACTGTTGGTAGTTGGTTTGTGTACAGCTAGTGTACAGCGCACAGATATCAGTGGCACGCAAAGAGGCGTCACAAACTGTAGTAACCCCCCCCCCCCCCCCCCCCCCCCCGTTGAGATATAAAAACTGAATGCGCTGTATACATGCCCAAAGAATGCTCCTAAAACTGGAATGATATCAGCATATACCACATGTATTACTCTGAATATCCAAACAGAATATGCTCTTTACATGATCCATATCACATTGTTATGACATTATCATTTTAAACATAATTTTTTATAAAACTATTGATAGCCAATGCTCCTCCAGATCTTCATGGGACACACAAAAACTCAGAGCTGGGCAGCTACTACCAGTATACCACCACTACTACTTTTCCTGTTATTCTGCTACTAATAAAGGTAATAATTGCAACAACAACAACAATTCTTAAGAAGGCAATAGTCAAAATACTGTATGGGCAAATGTTTCACAGCCAAACAATCAACTTGAGAACACAGCCAATTAAAGCTGTTCCTCTGCAGCCATTTTTGCTTTCTGTCAGCAGATGACGGAGTGTCACAACAGGAAATCAACTCACTGAGATCCATCGGTCTCCTCTCTGACCGACAGTAAAGTCTTCAGCCTGGAGTTTCTGTTCAAGTACACACAAACAAAATGCAATCTAAAATCCCAATGTACATCACAGGAAAACATGTTGTCATTATTAATCATTACCTGTTCTTGAGCTCGGTGAATGATTTATAGAGGCTGTTTTCATCCCACTCATACTCAGTGATCTCATTAGCATGGTTGATGATGGCGAAGGCATAAACCAGGTGGGTGCAAAGGAAGGGGTCCATGTTCTCCGGCAGGAATTTCCCCCTCCTGTTCTTAAAATGTTTTGCTTACCAATCTGAATGAAGAGCTGCAGACCCACTGCAAGAGGCACAACTCGCATGTTATTACAGTTGAGTGACCTGTCATTTTGCAAAAAAAAATATTACAGTACAATTATAGAAATACAGCGAAAAACATTTTGAATTTTTCACCAATTATACTCGCTATTACTGCATTCATCTCAGCTGTTTGTGCTCTCTTCCCAGCAGGAGTCTCCCATCCTGTGGCCCCTCACACTGTGGGACAGAGACAGAGAAGTAGAAAATGTGCACAGCGTAATGTCACTCTATTCCCACATCTCGTATTACTATGAGTCACATGATATGTTATTCAAGCGCTCAATACCTCTACCGAACACAAAGTAGACCTACTACTTACATCATGATGGGTATGATATCTGATGAATTGCTCTTAAAACTTTAACATATTGCAGGTAAAAGTGGCATGAAAAAAAGAAAATTATTACTTTTATTTAGTTTGCTTTGGGTATGAAACTTAAAACCTGTTAAGCCCGACAGACCCAAATTCGGGTCCGCTGTAGCATTTACCGTCGAAAAAAGTCCATTTATGCATGTATTTATGAATATAAAAAAAGAAAAATGAAAAATCTGGGTAAAACAAACAATCTAAGACATTCTTACAAACTCCAAACACCATTCTACACAACTATTGTACGCAAATAAAAGATTTATCACAAAATCACGTATTTCTAGCCATAACTCGCTCTTCTCCGAGTTAGCATAACAAAGCTAATGGTTAGCATAGGCAACCGAGATAGCAAAAAGCACAAGCATTCGACACAGATTCCAGAACTACCATCAGATCGTCTCTCCGGTAAACCCTCACAAGGCTGTGAGCAAACAAACACCAGAAACACAATGCGTAATATCTTTCAAAATCATCCAAAGCTCCTTACCTTTTCGTTGTTCTGCTGTAAATCTCCGCTTAATTCTGTCAACAATATTTCTACGTATTTCCGGTGCGTCGCTGAAATGTCCCCGTGTAGAAACAAGGGTCTGACTAGCAAGGCGCGGGGGGGGGGTGTTCCATTTTCGGCGATGTTTTGCGCACGTTTCAGGTGACGCGCCACGGTTTTACTCCTTACTGGTGAACGCTTCTGTCAATCAAAATCATGACGAGTCTGTTAAATAGCCCGGACTCAGACGCTTCTAAGGAGGGTCCATTGACTGAAATCGACCAACCACAGGCTGAGCTAGGAGACCTGGACTGGAAGCCAGATGAGAAAATCCCATGGATGACAGACATAAACAGGCTCAGAGAGGATCCAGGCTCTCTAAATGATGCCAAACTGCTGCATATGATAGATTAAACACTATTAGTCATAAAAGAAGTGAAATATATAATTCTATACTATATAAAATTACAATGGAACAGCTGGAACCAAATGACATTTTGGTTGACCTCGGCTGAAATCTCTGCACTCAAACCTCTCTAGCTCTTGAATGCTTCACTTTATCAAAGAAAACATTGTGCAGAGAGACCCTCAACCTATTGGGCTATGATCTGGGCGAGGTTTGAGCTTTCAACTACAACATAAAAAAAAATATATCTTATCAAAATTGGATTAATTTTAAAGAGATAAAGAATTTCAATTTGTGCTGTGTTCCATCTTAATGTACTCTTAACCAGTAACATATATACTGATATTTACAAATCTGAACAAATTTCACAAGTGTCAGCTTTCTAAAATATAAAAACTATTAAAATACACGAAAATCACTCTCTTTACTATGGGTATGCAAAAATCGAGGAGAGGCCTACAAATAGGCTTAGGGCTTAACAGCTGTCTCTTAGTCCCTTACAGGTGCTAAAGTTTGGGAGCATTTTGGTTGCCTCCACACAGCTCTCAACATGGCAACGACTGATCCAGCAGCTGGCAGCTAATGGTGCTAACAGTGTTAACAGTGCAAACTACAGCATCAGTGATGACAGAACAGCGTTAACCTGAGGGGGAACCATGAGGGTGGGTACTCACTTCCAGTGGGGCACGCTCACGTGCACTAACATGCACTAAAAGCCTGCACTTGGAGTAGTCTCAAGATGAGAAAGGCGCTATATAAATCCAAATCTGATTCTTGTACACAACTCATGCAGTGTAGCCTAATCCAAGTCTCGTTCATCCAGTCGTATGCTCACTACTTCCCAAACACTTGTCTAAAACCTTACTATTTAAAACACTTGTCAACACAAGCCGTCAGGTTTAAGTGAAGATGCATATGTTTGGGAGGTAGTGAGCATATGACTACATGGGACTTGGATTATACTGCACCAGTTGTGCAAGAGTTTATAAACAGATGTTTTGATATAGTTTTTTTCTTCAAGAATTCAATGTAACACAAGGTGAGTAATTGATATACAAATGTTTATTTTGTGGGTGATGTATCCCTTTAATGTGAAGGTCTGGACCAGGACACCGATACTATTTCTGCAGTTTAGAGTGACCCACTTCCTAAAGCATTTTTAACATGAAACCCAACGCCCAGTCATCCCTGCATCTTCTAATAATCACCAATATAACGATGATATGTTGTTGGTAACAGGGCGTGAAAGACACAGGCAGGCAGGACAAAGGACATGATGAAGTGTCAAGCTTTCACCTCAAGGCTTGCTGTGTGAGCAGAGAGAAGGATGCACAGTAAGAGTTGCAGTTCCATCATTTTCTTTGTCGATTTACTGTGTCCTTTGTTTTAAATATTGCACTCTTGTTTGAATTTTTAATAAAACGTATGCTTTATTAAACTTCTCTGTCTGGAAGAGTTTGAGTGACACCCGAGATACATCTTAAAATGTATATTTTGTGGAGATGAGCTCTGGAAAATACCCCTCATGTTGCTCCACATTTTGTATTGTAGAAAGAAACTAGAAAATTTCGCAAGAAATTTTGACAGTGTGGCTTCTACTGCCCGAAGACGTCGCAATATATACATAAACGCTGATGTTACCGGCAGTATCGTTGAGGTTTGATTGAGATAATGCTTCTCTCTTTTCTGCATTTTAGATTCATACTCTTGAAAAAGTTAAACCAAGTTAAAGCTGACGCTTTTATTTTGAAAACTTACCGGATGCTCTATCCCTTATCGGTGTCTGACTTCCTGCCTGGGTCGATCTGCTCTGTGTTAATTGACGCGATAAACCCGAGCCTTGGGCTCTCGCGCACCCTTCATTGAGGCAGAGTAGTGTTTGCCTCCCCTTAATGTCAGATCAGCAACACTAAATATGTTCGACACAGACGTGAAATACAGTACCTATTATATGGAAAGAAAGGACATATAATAAAAGTGTCTACAAATATTACAGTGTGTGCAGGAATGAGACAGCAAAAGGCACGCGCTCAACCCAGTTAGTGAGGGATTCACAGTCTGAGGTGAGGAACAGCTGGTCACTGCCTCACCTCACTGTCTCCTCTCTGTTTGAACAGGACATGCGCTAATTCAGAGATTTTGATTATAAAAATGTTTGGAATAATACAGAAATTACATTTATAGCGCAGATCAGTAGAGAAATATTAATATTTATTTTATTTTAGCATTATTTGTTTTTTACATTTCATCATCACACCCTGACCGCACGTCCTTGCGTAGAGCTCTGGCTGAACACAGACGGCTACAGTTTGTACTTCCTGATTCAACAACAACAGGACGTCAGTGATGACAGGAGGAACATCGCGCCAACCGCATCGCTTCAAACGCGTCGGCCCAAACGCGTCGCTCCAAACGCCCCCAAACGCGTCGCCCCAAACGCGTCGCCCCAAACGCGTCGCCCCAAACGCGTCGCCCCAAACGCGTCGCTCCAAATGCGTCGCTTCAAACGCTCCCAACGCCCCAAACGCTTCGCTCAAAACGCGTCGCCTCAAACGCGCCGTCCCAAACGCGCCGCCCCAAACGCGGCGCGCAAAATTCGCGTCACTGCAGTCTCATCGTGTCTGTGTAAAGACTTTGTATGTAATCTCATCACGCGAATAATTCGCCCTGCGTTCGGTGTGAACACAGCTGGCAGCCTCGTGGGGAGGGGAGGGGGGAGCTGCGCTCATGTGATTGGTTGAAAATAAGCCTGACATCTGATTGGCTACAGATAGGTCCATGTTAAAAAAAATGTATTTGTGAATCCGGCCAGGCAGGGGAGTCTCAAAAAACCCACCAACAAATGTGAAGAGATCCACAAACAAATACACACAAATCCACAAACAAATAGAAAACATCCACACACAAATACATACAAATGCAGAAATATATTTGTTCTGCGTGCATTTGTGAGTCACATTTATTTGTAAATCCTTCTGTGTAGAGACAGACAGACAGACAGAGAGAGAGAGAGAGCGCGTGCGTGCGTGCGTGTCACTGGTTGCCATGGTGACGACGCAGGACCTGGAGAGTCTGTGAGTCTGTTTGTTTATAAACATCAGTAATTAGCTGAATTAAGAACACCTGTGAGCTTGGCAGACTTTTCATGAGAAAACACTGGAAAACACCTGTCAAACAAATGCACTTTATACCAAAACCATGAGTCCAATCAATAAAATAAGTGCACCGTGAGAGAGATAAGACTCTGCCGAACGCCCTGGTATGTTTTTTATGTTCGTAGTGTTATAAATGTGAGCGCCAGCGCAAGTTACAAAACTGGTACTGTCTGCTTTCTTTGACAAATTTCTTTTCTGATTTAACATGGGGTCTAATGGAGTAGTTGGTTGGAATTCATGTCGCTCCACGGCTGTTTGAGCCAAATGTGTAAGTCCGTTGGATTCCATAGACACTTTGTTGCGACCAGCACAAGATTTCCAAGCTTTTTGGCCAAAAATGGTGTATAAAGAGTAAAAATTGTGGGAATGGGAGCAATTTGTTTGGAAAAATCACAGAACATTTTCCTGCTCTGCTTCACTCTGACCGTGATGTCATCACTCTAGCACTTAACGAGCTGCGCAATACACACCCATTATAAAATCTGAAACAGACCCAAAGTTTTGCTGAAACTAAATCGGTGACTTCATGAAAACTATGCTAGCTAGCAAAATGTCCATTTGGCTCAATAACGTCCATCAATTTGTCTACGTTTTAAACTTTGAATCATGTTTCTACGTTAAAGTATGGCTGGTCAATATGGGTCCAAAGTTAAGTGTTTTTTTTGCTTTCTTCACGCCGAAATCCCATTCAAGTCAATGGGCCGATTTTTCATCGTAGATCGCGATTTTCGGGGAAACCGCTGGACGAATTTCTTATAAAAGTCATAGCTCACGATTCCTGATCAAGCCGCATGTGTTGAATTACTTTTTGAGCAGGTGTTGGCAACGCTGTGTGACTAGTTTCGCAACAAACTCTGATGTGGAAGATGAAGAATAAGAATAACTAGAAAATGCATTTCCTGCTGAAAATGCGTTGGAATGCTGAAAGCTGAAATGAATTGCAAAAACATTGCTGAAAATACAGAAATGAGAGACTACCTGTCTGAAAAATGTTGAAGCCCGAAAGCATTTAAACTGCACTGCTGAAAACCCTTCTAGTTGAAACGTCTAACTATGGTGTCTGTAGCTGAAAGTATGAGAAAGAAGAATGCTTTGAAAATTGAAGAAGTTTAACAGGATTTGAAGATTTTCTCCATAGATATCTTATTCAAAACAAATTGCAAAAAGCTTAATAATTCAAAAATGTAAAGATTATAAATATGAAAAGTCATATCACTCTCTCCTGAAAGAGCTGAACATTTTGATATTCGAATGGTTTCTGTGGCTTAAAAAATGTCAGCAGTAGTGATATTTGTAGAAGTTGTAGTAGAAGTATTGTTTGAAGTAGAAGTATTAGTAGCATTAGAGATATTTATAGTAGTAGTAGAAGTTGTAGTTGTAATAGAAGTATTATTAGTCGTAGAAGTATTAGTAATTCAAAGAAGTAGTAGAAGTAGTCGTAGTAATAGCTGTAGCAGTGGTTGTTGTATTTAATATAACAGTAGTAGTAGTAGTAGTAGTAGCAGTTGTAGTATAAGTAATAGTAGTACTGGTCGTATTAGCAGTAGTGGTAGTAATAATAGCAGTAGTAGTAATGGTAATAGTTGCAACAGCAAAAGTTGTAAAAAGTTGTAGTAGAAGTAGTATTAGTAGCAGTAGTAGTAATACTAGAAATATTTGCAGCAGTAGTAGTAGTTGTCGTAGTATTAGTAAGAACATTAATTATTTCAACAAAAAAGCCTCATTTTGAGCTTAATGTTTAAATACAGTTAATCCATGGGGCTTTTATTTTGAAAGGGTGGGGCTGGGTGGGTTAGACAGGAGGAGAGGAGACTGAATCATAATGTTAGATAAACACAAACAGGTTATTAAATGACAGGCTTCATCAAAAGCATTTCAGTTGGAATTCATTCGGTGGGGCTTGTACTTTAAAATGGTGTGTGTGTGTGTGTGAGTGTGTGGGGGGGTCCTCTAAAAGTCTTTAATACCTGAATGACTGTATAAGAGATACACATGCAGAGAGAGAGAGACACACAGAGAGATAGAGAGACACACAGAGAGAGAGATACACACGCAGAGAGAGAGAGAGACACAGAGAGATAGAGAGACACACAGAGAGAGAGAGATACACACGCAGAGAGAGAGAGACACAGAGAGATAAAGTGAGGCTTGTGTCTGTGAGTCTGTGTGTTTATAAACATCAGTAATTAGCTCAAGCACGAACACCTGTGAGCCTGCCGCCTTTTCATGAGAAAAAAACTGGAAAACACCTGTCAAACAAAACCCAAAAAACACCATAACCATAGCCCCTATTGCTCCAAAAGTAATACTCGAGAGGGAGGATGACTTGAAGAACAGATCATGCGAAAATTGTGTCTGTAGTGTAAAAAAAAGTGGCTTCAATGGCGATTTAGAAATGGGGTACAGTTGTCTGTGCAAGACTTTTTTGAAGTACGTTTTAACATTGGGGTCTATGGAGGAGAAAGTTGGTTTTCCTCTCAAGTAAAGGCTTTTGTGCCAAATGTGTAAATCTGTGAGATTCCATAGTCCTATGTCTACGACAAGGACAAGATTAGCTACGTTTCCATCCAAAAATTATGCATGTAGAGTGAAAATTGAGGAGTCAGTCGCAAAAGACAAATATTTTTTTCACAGAAATCTCAGGCTTCTCTTCACTCTAGCGATGACATCACGCACTCTAAGCTGCGCAATACACACCCATTATAAAAGCAGAAAAGGACTGAAAAACACATAAAAGCAAAATTGCTACAGCTCAAAAAGTATAAAAGATATCAAAATGATTATAACATACAATCATTGATCAGGGTTTTCTCAACATTTGAAAGTTTAAATGGTGTCTGTAGCTGAAAGTATGAGGAAGTAGAATGATCTGAAAGTTGAACAAGTTTAAGAGGATTTGAAAAGTTTCTCCATAGACATCCCATTCAAAAAAAAATTGCAAAATGCTTAATAATTAAAAAAGTTGAAAGATTAGAAACATAAAAAGACATAGCACCCCTCTCCTGAAAAAGCTGAACATTTTCATATTTGAACGGTTTCTGTAGCTTAAGAAATGTGGACGTTATTAAGTGCCAAAATACGTACGGAAGAAATAGTTGAAGAATAAAGATTCGAAGAACAATACTTGGAATGCTGAATCAGCATTCCAACAATAATAAGCCCGCAGGATTACAGTCAGTGTGCTTTGGCACAGGCAGTATTACTGCCTTGTGCCACAAAGCCACACTGAATAATAATAATAAGCCCGCAGGATTACAGTCAGTGTGCTTTGGCACAGGCAGTATTACTGCCTTGTGCCACAAAGCTACACTGAATAATAATAATAAGCCCGCAGGATTACAGTCAGTGTGCTTTGGCACAGGCAGTATTACTGCCTTGTGCCACAAAGCCACACTGAATAACTAGAAAATTTCGCAAGAAATTTTGACAGTGTGGCTTCTACTGCCCGAAGACGTCGCAATATATACACACACGCTGATGTTACCGGTAGTATCGTTGAGGTTCGATTGAGATAATGCTTCTCTCTTTTCTGCATTTTAGATTCATACTCTTGAAAAAGTTAAACCAAGTTAAAGCTGATACTTTTATTTTGAAAACTTACCGGATGCTCTATCCCTTATCGGTGTCTGACTTCCTGCCTGGGTCGATCTGCTCTGTGTTAATTGACGCGATAAACCCGAGCCTTGGGCTTTCGCACGCCCCCTTCATTGAGGCAGAGTAGTGTTTGCCTCCCCTTAATGTCAGATCAGCAACACTAAATATGTTCTACACAGACGTGAAATACAGTACCTATTATATGGAAAGAAAGGACATATAATTAAAGTGTTTACAAATATTACAGTGTGTGCAGGAATGAGACAGCAAAAGGCACGCGCTCAACCCAGTTTGTGAGGGATTCACAGTCTGAGGTGAGGAACAGCTGGTCACTGCCTCACCTCACTGTCTCCTCTCTGTTTGAACAGGACATGCGCTAATTCAGAGATTTTGATTATAAAAATGTTTGGAATAATACAGAAATTACATTTATAGCGCAGATCAGTAGAGAAATATTAATATGTATTTTATTTTAGCATTATTTGTTTTTTACATTTCATCATCACACCCTGACTGCACGTCCCTGCGTAGAGCTCTGGGTGAACACAGACGGCTACAGTTTGTACCTGATTCAACAACAACAGGACGTCAGTGATGACAGGAGGAACATCGCCCCAAACGCGTCGCCCCAAACGCCCCAAACGCGTCGCTCCAAACGCCTCAAACGCATCGCCTCAAACGCGCCGCCTCAAACGCATCGTCCCAAACGCGCCGCCCCAAACGCGCCGCGCAAAATTCGCGTCACTGCAGTCTCATCGTGTCTGTGCAAAGACTTTGTATGTAATCTCATCACGCGAATAATTTGCCCTGCGTTCGGTGTGAACACAGCTGGCAGCCTCGTGGGGAGGGGAGGGGGGAGCTGCGCTCATGTGATTGGTTGAAAATAAGCCTGACATCTGATTGGCTACAGATAGGTCCATGTTAAAAAAAACGTATTTGTGAATCCGGCCAGGCAGGGGACTCTCAAAAAACCCACCAACAAATGTGAAGAGATCCACAAACAAATACACACAAATCCACAAACAAATAGAAAACATCCACACACAAATACATACAAATGCAGAAATATATTTGTTCTGCATGCATTTGTGAGTCACATTTATTTGTAAATCCTTCTGTGTAGAGACAGGCAGACAAACAGAGAGAGAGAGAGAGCGCGTGCGTGCGTTTCACTGGTTGCCATGGTGACGACGCAGGGCCTGGAGAGTCTGTGAGTCTGTTTGTTTATAAACATCAGTAATTAGCTGAATTAAGAACACCTGTGAGCCTGGCAGACTTTTCATGAGAAAACACTGGAAAACACCTGTCAAACAAATGCACTTTATATCAAAACCATGGGTCCAATCAATAAAATAAGTACACCGTGAGAGAGATAAGACTCTGCCGAACGCCCTGGTATGTTTTTTTATGTTTATAGTGTTATAAATGTGAGCGCCAGCGCAAGTTACAAAACTGGTACCGTCTGCTTTCTCTGACAAATTTCTTTTCTGATTTAACATGGGGTCTAATGGAGCAGTCGGTTGGAGTTCATTTCGCTCCACGGCTGTTTGAGCCAAATGTGTAAGTCCGTTGGATTCCATAGACACTTTGTTGCGACCAGCACAAGATTTCCAAGCTTTTTGGCCAAAAATGGTGTATAAAGAGTAAAAATTGTGGGAATGGGAGCAATTTGTTTGGAAAAATCACAGAACATTTTCCTGCTCTGCTTCACTCTGACCGTGATGTCATCACTCTAGCACTTAACGAGCTGCGCAATACACACCCATTATAAAATCTGAAACAGACCCAAAGTTTTGCTGAAACTAAATCGGTGACTTCATGAAAACTATGCTAGCTAGCAAAATGTCCATTTGGCTCAATAACGTCCATCAATTTGTCTACGTTTTAAACTTTGAATCATGTTTTTACGTTAAAGTATGTCTGGTCAATATGGGTCCAAAGTTAAGTGTTTTTTTTGCTTTCTTCACACCGAAATCCCATTCAAGTCAATGGGCGGATTTTTCATTGTAGATCGCGATTTTCGGGTAAACCGCTGGACGAATTTCTTATAAAAGTCATAGCTCACGATTACCGATCAAGCCGCACGTGTTGAATTACTTTTTGAGCAGGTGTTGGCAACGCTGTGGGACTAGTTTCGCGGCAAACTCTGACGTGGAAGATGGAGAATAAGAATAAGAACTAGAAAATTTCGCAAGAAATTTTGACAGTGTGGCTTTTACTGCCCGAAGACGTCGCAATATATACATAAACGCTGATGTTACCGGTAGTATCGTTGAGGTTCGATTGAGATAATGCTTCTCTCTTTTCTGCATTTTAGATTCACACTCTTGAAAAAGTTAAACCAAGTTAAAGCTGACGCTTTTATTTTGAAAACTTACCGGATGCTCTATCCCTTATCGGTGTCTGACTTCCTGCCTGGGTCGATCTGCTCTGTGTTAATTGACGCGATAAACCCGAGCCTTGGGCTCTCGCGCACCCTTCATTGAGGCAGAATAGTGTTTGCCTCCCCTTGATGTCAGATCAGCAACACTAAATATGTTCTACACAGACGTGAAATACAGTACCTATTATATGGAAAGAAAGGACATATAATAAAAGTGTCTACAAATATTACAGTGTGTGCTGGAATGAGACAGCAAAAGGCACGCGCTCAACCCAGTTAGTGAGGGATTCACAGTCTGAGGTGAGGAACAGCTGGTCACTGCCTCACCTCACTGTCTCCTCTCTGTTTGAACAGGACATACACTAATTCAGAGATTTTGATTATAAAAATGTTTGGAATAATACAGAAATTACATTTATAGCGTAGATCAGTAGAGAAATATTAATATTTATTTTATTTTAGCATTATTTGTTTTTTACATTTCATCATCACACCCTGACCGCACGTCCCTGCGTAGAGCTCTGGGTGAACACAGATGGCTACAGTTTGTACTTCCTGATTCAACAACAACAGGACGTCAGTGATGACAGGAGGAACATCGCTTCAAACGCGTCGTTTCAAACGCGTCGCTCCAAACGCCCCAAACGCGTCGCCCCAAACGCCCCAAACGCGCCGCTCCAAACGCGTCGCCCCAAACGCGTCGCCCCTAATGCGTCGCTCCAAACGCCCCAAACGCGTCGCTCCAAACGCGTCGCTCCAAACGCCCCAAACGCGTCGTCTCAAACGCGTCGCCCCATAAAATATATAAAAAAATATATATAAAAGTCATAGCTCACGATTCCCGATCAAGCCGCACGTGTTGAATTACTTTTTGAGCAGGTGTTGGCAACGCTGTGGGGCAAGTTTCGCGGCAAACTCTGATGTGGAAGATGGAGAATAAGAATAATAAGCCCGCAGGATTACAGTCAGTGTGCTTTGGCACAGGCAGTATTACTGCCTTGTGCCACAAAGCCACACTGAACAATAATAATAATAATAAGCCTGCAGGATTACAGTCAGTGTGCTTTGGCACAGGCAGTATTACTGCCTTGTGCCACAAAGCCACACTGAATAAGCCCAAAGAATTACAGTCAGTGTGCTTTGGCACAGGCAATACTGCCTTGTGCCACAAAGCCACACTGAATAATAAGCCCGCAGGATTACAGTCAGTGTGCTTTGGCACAGGCAGTATTACTGCCTTGTGCCACAAAGCCACACTGAATAAGCCCGCAGGATTACAGTCAGTGTGCTTTGGCACAGGCAGTATTACTGCCTTGTGCCACAAAGCCACACTGAATAACTAGAAAATGCATTTCCTGCTGAAAATGCATTGGAATGCTGAAAGCTGAAAGCTGAAATGAATTGCAAAAACATTGCTGAAACTACAGAAATGAGAGACTACCTGTCTGAAAAATGTTGAAGCTCGAAAGCATTTAAACTGCACTGCTGAAAACCCTTCTAGTTGAAACGTCTAACTATGGTGTCTGTAGCTGAAAGTATGAGAAAGAAGGCTTTGAAAGTTGAAGAAGTTTAACAGGATTTGAAGATTTTCTCCATAGATATCCCATTCAAAACAAATTGCAAAAAGCTTAATAATTCAAAAAGTTTAAAGATTACAAATATGAAAAATATCACCCCTCTCCTGAAAAGCTGAATATTTTGATATTCGAACAGCTTCTGTGGCTTAAAAAATGTCAGCAGTAGTGATATTTGTCGTAGTAAAAGTTGTAGTTGTAGTAGAAGTATTATTAGTAGTAGAAGTATTAGTAATTAGAAGAAGCAGTATAAGTAGTAGTATCAGTAGTCGTAGTAATATCTGTAGTAGTGGTCGTAGTATTTCATATAACAGTAGTAGTAGTAGAAGAAGTAGTAATAGTAATGGCAGTATTTGAAGTGATAGCAGTAGTATTAGTACTAGTAGCAATCGTACTAATAGCTGTAGTAGTATTGGTACTGGTAGTAGCATGAATAGCAGCAGTAGTGGTAGCAGAGAGAGAGCCAAAGGGAGAGGGAGAGACAGAAAGAAAGACAGAGAGAGAAACACAGAATGACAGGAAGACAGAGATAAAGAGACTGAATGAATGAGTGTGAGAGAGTGAGAAAGGCAGACAGACAGTTATTTGTACTGAGTGAGTGAGTGAGTGAGAAAGGCAGACAGACAGTTATATGTACTGAGTGAGTGAGGGAGACAGGAGGACAGACAGTCATCTGGATTTAGTGAGAAGAGCAGACAGACAGTTATATGTACTGAGTGAGTGGGAGAGAGAGACAGGCAGACAGACAGTTAGATGGACTGAGTGTGTGGGAGAGACAGACAGACAGTTAGATGGACTGAGTGTGTGGGAGAGAGAAAATGACAGACAGTTAGATGGACTGAGTGTGTGGGAGAGAGAGAGACAAGCAGACAGACAGTTATATGTACTGAGTGAGTGGGAGAGAGAGACAGACAGACAGACAGTCAGATGGACTGAGTGTGTGGGAGAGAGAGAGACAAGCAGACAGACAGTTATATGAACTAAGTGAGTGAGACAGGCAGACAGACAGTTATATGTACTGAGTGAGACAGGTGGACACAGTCATCTGGATTGAGTGAGAAGAGCAGACAGACAGTTATATGTACTGAGTGAGTGGAAGAGAGAGACAGGCAAACAGACAGTCAGATGGACTGAGTGTGTGGGAGAGAGAGACAGGCAGACAGTTAGATGGACTGTGTGTGTGGGAGAGAGAGACAGGCAGACAGACAGTTAGATGGACTGAGTGATTTAGAGAGAGAGACAGGCAGACAGACAGTTATATTAAATGAGTGAGTGAGTGAGACAGGCAAACATACAGTTATATGAACTGAGTGAGTGAGAGACAGGCACACAGACAGTTATATGTACTGAGTGAGTGAGTGAGTGAGTGAGTGAGTGAGTGAGACAGGTGGACAGACAGTCATCTGGATTGAGTGAGAAGAGCTGACAGACAGTTATGTACTGAGTGAGTGGGAGAGAGAGACAGGCAGACAGACAGTCAGATGGACTGAGTGTTTGGGAGAAAGAGACAGGCAGACAGACAGTTATATGAACTGAGTGAGTGAGTGAGTGAGACAGGTAAACAGACAGTTATATGAACTGAGTGAGTGAGTGAGACAGGCAGACAGACAGTTATATGTACTGAGTGATTGAGTGAGACAGGTGGACAGACAGTCAGATGGACTGACTGTGTGGGAGAGAGAGACAGGCAGACAGAAAGTTACGTTGACTGAGTTATTTGGAGAGAGAGACAGGCAGACAGACAGTTATATGGAGTGAGTGAGTGAGACAGGCAGACAGACAGTTATATGTACTGAGTGAGTGAGTGAGTGAGTGAGGCAGACAGACAGTTATATGTACTGAGTGTGTAGAGAGAGACAGACAGACAGAGAGAGAGAGAGAGAGTGTGTGTGTGTGTGTGTGTGTGTGTGTATGTGTGTATGTGTGTATGTGTGTGTGTGTGTGTGTGTGTGTGTGTGTGTGTGTGTGTGTGTCATTGGTTCCCATGGTGACGACGCAGCAGTTGGAGAGTCTGTGAGTCTGTGTGTTTATAAACATTAGTAATTAGCTCAAGCACGAACACCTGTGAGCCTGCCGCCTTTTCATGAGAAAAAAACTGGAAAACACCTGTCAAACAAAACCACAAAACTCCCATAACCATAGCCCCTATTGATCCGATATTAAGACTGAAGTGCAAGGATGACTTGAAGGACAGATCATGCGAATATTGGATCTGTAGTGTAAAAAAAAGTGGCTTCAATGGCGATTTAGAAATGGGGTACGGTTGTCTGTGCAAGACTTTTTTGAAGTACGTTTTAACATTGGGGTCTATGGAGGAGAAAGTTGGTTTTCCTCTCAAGTAAAGGCTTTTGAGCCAAATGTGTAAAGCTGTGGGATTCCAAAGTCATATGTCTACGACAAGGACAAGATTAGCTACGTTTCCATCCAAAAATTATGCATGTAGAGTGAAAATTGAGGAGTCAGTCGCAAAAGACAAATATTTTTTTCACAGGAATCTCAGGCATCTCTTCACTCTAGCGGTGACATCACGCAGTCCAAGCTGCGCAATACACACCCATTATAAAAGCAGAAAAGGACTGAAAAACACATGAAAGCAAAAATGCTACTATTCAAAAAGTGTAAAAGATATCAAAATGATTATAACATACAATCATTGGTCAGGGTTTTCTCAACATTTGAAAGTTCAAATGGTGTCTGTAGCTGAAAGTATGAGGAAGTAGAAGGATCTGAAAGTTGAACAAGTTTAAGAGGATTTAAAAATATTCTCCATAGACATCCCATTCAAAAAATAAGTTGCAAAATGCTTAATAATTCAAAAAGTTGAAAGATTAGAAAAATTATGAGAAATACCACCCCTCTCCTGAAAAAGCTGAACATTTATATAGTTGAATGGTTTCTGTAGCTTAAGAAATGTGGAAGTTATTAAGTGCCAAAATACGTACGGAAGAAATAGTTGAATAAAGATTCGAAGAACAATACTTGGAATGCTGAATCAGCATTCCAACAATAACTAGAAAATGCATTTCCTGCTGAAAATGCGTTGGAATGCTGAAAGCTGAAAGCTGAAATGAATTGCAAAAACATTGTTGAAAATACAGAAATGAGAGACTACCGATCTGAAAAATGTTGAAGCTCGAAAGCATTTAAGCTGCACTGCTGAAAACCCTTCTAGTTGAAATGTCTAACTATGGTGTCTGTAGCTGAAAGTATGAGAAAGAAGAAGGCTTTGAAAGTTGAAAAAGTTGAACAGGATTTGAAGATTTTCTCCATAGATATCCCATTCAAAACAAATTGCAAAAAGCTTAATAATTCAAAAAGTTTAAAGATTACAAATATGAAAAATATCACCCCTCTCCTGAAAAAGCTGAATATTTTGATATTCGAACAGCTTCTGTGGCTTAAAAAATGTCAGCAGTAGTGATATTTGTAGTAGTAGAAGTTGTAGTTGTAGTAGAAGTATTATTATTATTAGAAGTATTAGTAATTAGAAGAAGCAGTATAAGTAGTAGTATCAGTAGTCGTAGTAATATCTGTAGTAGTGGTCGTAGTATTTAATATAACAGTAGTAGTAGTAGAAGAAGTAGTAATAGTAATGGCAGTATTTGAAGTGATAGCAGTAGTATTAGTTCTAGTAGCAATCGTACTAATAGCTGTAGTAGTATTGGTACTGGTAGTAGCATGAATAACAGCAGTAGTGGTAGCAGAGAGAGAGCCAGAGGGAGAGAGGGAGAGACAGAAAGAAAGACAGAGAGAGAAACACAGAATGACAGGAAGACAGAGATAGAGAGACTGAATGAATGAGTGTGAGAGAGTGAGAAAGGCAGACAGACAGTTATTTGTACTGAGTGAGTGAGTGAGACTGGCAGACAGACAGTTATATGTACTGAGTGAGTGAGGGAGACAGGAGGACAGACAGTCATCTGGATTTAGTGAGAAGAGCAGACAGACAGTTATATGTACTGAGTGAGTGGGAGAGAGAGAGACAGGCAGACCGACAGTTAGATGGACTGAGTGTGTGGGAGAGAAAGACAGGCAGACAGACAGTTAGATGGACTGAGTGTGTGGGAGAGAGAGACAGGCAGACAGACAGTTATATGAACTGAGTGAGTGAGTGAGTGAGACAGGCAGACAGACAGTTATATGTACTGAGTGAGTGAGTGAGTGAGTGAGTGAGACAGGCGGACAGACAGTTATATGTACTGAGTGAGTGAGGGAGACAGGATGACAGACAGTCATCTGGATTGAGTGAGAAGAGCAGACAGACAGTTATATGTACTGAGTGAGTGGGAGAGAGAGACAGGCAGACCGACAGTTAGATTGACTGAGTGTGTGGGAGAGAAAGACAGGCAGACAGACAGTTAGATGGACTGAGTGTGTGGGAGAGAGAGACAGGCAGACAGACAGTTATATGAACTGAGTGAGTGAGTGAGTGAGACAGGCAGAAAGACAGTTATATGTACTGAGTGAGTGAGTGAGTGAGACAGGCGGACAGACAGTTATATGTACTGAGTGAGTGAGGGAGACAGGATGACAGACAGTCATCTGGATTGAATGAGAAGAGCAGACAGACAGTTATATGTACTGAGTGAGTGGGAGAGAGAGACAGGCAGACAGACAGTCAGATGGACTGACTGTGTGGGAGAGAGAGACAGGCAGACAGACAGTTACATTGACTGAGTGATTTGGAGAGAGAGACAGGCAGACAAACAGTTATTTGTACTGAGTGAGTGAGACAGGCAGACAGACAGTTATTTGTACTGAGTGAGTGAGTGAGACAGGCAAACAGACAGTTATATGTACTGAGTGAGTGAGACAGGTGGACAGACAGTCATCTGGATTGAGTGAGAAGAGCAGACAGACAGTTATATGTACTGAGTGTGTGGGAGAGAGAGACAGGCAGACAGACAGTTAAATGAATTGAGTGAGTGAGAGAGACAGGCAGACAGACAGTCAGATGGACTGAGTGTGTGGGAGAGAGACAGGCAGACAGACAGTTAAATGAAATGAGTGAGTGAGTGAGACAGGCAAACAGACAGTTATATGAACTGAGTGAGTGAGACAGGCAGACAGACAGTTATATGTACTGAGTGAGTGAGTGAGTGAGACAGGTGGACGGACAGTCATCTGGGTTGAGTGAGAAGAGCAGACAGACAGTTATATGTACTGAGTGAGTGGGAGAGAGAGACAGGAAGACAGACAGTCAGATGGACTGACTGAGTGGGAGAGAGAGACAGGCAGACAGTTACATTGACTGAGTGATTTGGAGAGAGAGACAGGCAGACAGACAGTTATATGGAGTGAGTGAGTGAGACAGGCAGACAGACAGTTATATGTACTGAGTGAGTGAGTGAGACAGGCAGACAGACAGTTATATGTACTGAGTGTGTAGAAAGAGACAGACAGACAGAGAAAGAGAGAGAGTGTGTGCGCGCGCGTGCGTGCGTGCGTGTCATTGGTTCCCATGGTGACAACGCAGCAGTTGGAGAGTCTGTGAGCCTGTGTGTTTATAAACATTGGTAATTAGCTCAAGCACAAACACCTGTGAGCCTGCCGCCTTTTCATGAGAAAAAACTGGAAAACACCTGTCAAACAAAACCACAAAACTCCCATAACCATAGCCCCTATTGCTCCGATATTAAGACTGAAGTGCAAGGATGACTTGAAGAACAGATCATGCGAATATTGGATCTGTAGTGTAAAAAAAAGTGGCTTCAATGGCGATTTAGAAATGGGGTACGGTTGTCTGTGCAAGACTTTTTTGAAGTAAAAGCAAAAATGCTACTATTCAAAAAGTGTAAAAGATATCAAAATGATTATAACATACAATCATTGGTCAGGGTTTTCTCAACATTTGAAAGTTTAAATGGTGTCTGTAGCTGAAAGTATGAGGAAGTAGAAGGATCTGAAAGTTGAACAAGTTTAAGAGGATTTAAAAATATTCTCCATAGACATCCCATTCAAAAAATAAGTTGCAAAAAGCTTAATAATTCAAAAAGTTGAAAGATTAGAAAAATTATGAGAAATACCACCCCTCTCCTGAAAAAGCTGAACATTTATATAGTTGAATGGTTTCTGTAGCTTAAGAAATGTGGAAGGTATTAAGTGCCAAAATACGTACGGAAGAAATAGTTGAATAAAGATTCGAAGAACAATACTGCTGAATCAGCATTCCAACAATAAGCCCGCAGGATTACAATCAGTGTGCTTTGGCACAGGCAGTATTACTGCCTTGTGCCACAAAGCCACACTGAATAAGCCCGCAGGATTACAGTCAGTGTGCTTTGGCACAGGCAGTATTACTGCCTTGTGCCACAAAGCCACACTGAATAATAAGCCTGCAGGATTACAGTCAGTGTGCTTTGGCACAGGCAGTATTACTGCCTTGTGCCACAAAGCCACACTGAATAATAAGCCCGCAGGATTACAGTCAGTGTGCTTTGGCACAGGCAGTATTACTGCCTTGTGCCACAAAGCCACACTGAATAAGCCCGCAGGATTACAGTCAGTGTGCTTTGGCACAGGCAGTATTACTGCCTTGTGCCACAAAGCCACACTGAATAATAATAAGCCCGCAGGATTACAGTCAGTGTGCTTTGGCACAGGCAGTATTACTGCCTTGTGCCACAAAGCCACACTGAATAAGGACCTTGTTGAACATTTAGAAATTAATGTTCTCTGCAATTATAAAAAAAAGCAGAACTGTTAAATTTGAACTTTGCCAAACTGCGTGTACACACATATATGTACGCAACGTCATGTTTTGAGCCTTGCTTTACATGGTTTGTCTCTCTCTCAAACTTGCAGGAACCAGTTTAAACAAAGTCCTCTGTGGATGCATGCAATGCATATTGAAGTTCTGGCACAAATAGCATTTGGCCAGTGATTTAATGACCCCTGTTACAACAATTAATTTTGATAATAAAATCCCACACTTATTAATAGCATCTTATCTGTAAGCTCCGCCAAGTTCACTGAACAAAGTCTGTAGGATTGCTTTCATACTGTGAATTAGTGTGCAAAGTCTCCCTGCACTACCTTCCTAACCACTTTATTCTGGACTGAACACAATAGAAGTGCAAAAAGGTTCAAATGACTGTAGTAAACCCCATTTTCCGATCGCATGTTATACACATGTGATGTTATATATCAAGTTAGGTCCTCTTTGTTTGAGGTGAATTCTTCCCCACAGGGTTGCGTCTAGTGATGCATCAGTTTGGCTGTTTGAATGATCTTTTTGAAGGGTAGCATTTCAGGGGGAAGCAGAAATCCAGTGTTGAGATAGTTCCTGTCATGAATCATTAATCACCTTTTGAGTGCAGTATCAGTATCAGGCTAATAATGTTGTTTAGATTCTCAACAATCACAGTCTGACTAAATATCTACGAAAACAACCACTTAGTGCTCAAATGGAAACTGAGCATCAAAGAGCCAGGGTCCTGTTGCGCAAAAATCTGAGTTAAGGATTCTTTAAAGTAAAATTGCTTGCACAAAACACCCTTAAGTCTTACGTTTTCTTTAAATTGCACCAATTAGTAGCAGAAAAGCATGTTGCTATTGCCAGATAAATAACAACTTTGTTTGGCAAATTTTTTTTTTAATGTTAAAGCATGGTAGAATTAGAAAGCTATCTAATTAGTGTACAGATCATCTGACTCTCAGGAGAATCCGTTGACTCTCTACCCGGCAAGCTGCGACCACACTGTATGCCCCACGGACATCACCATAAAAACTAACAACAATTGCCATTTTCTTTTGTACTAGTCAAATGACCATGGTAAACAGTTCAATGTCCGTTCTACTCTTATTCTATTTGTATGTCCTCTACATAAATGGGGAATTGATTTTACACTATAGATTTAACCGGTTAAATGATTTGGTGACGATTTGTTATTTCATCTAGAGTTGGATAACTCAACTTTTCGCAGGTGTGCTCTTCTTGCAATTAATGATTGCTCTTCTGCCATTTTTTACTATCTAAAGCAGAGGTCTTCAACAGGGGGTCCGCGACCCCTAGGGGGTCCGCGGAGGTACTGCAAGGGTCCGCGAAATTTTTGGTTGGTTAGACAATTTCTTTTTTATTTAATTTTTTTTTACAAACATTAATCTGTCCATTATTTGAATAGTTCAGTATTGTATGCAAGATAACAGGTATGTTTATGCATGGCAGTGGTACTAATAGGCCTTCACTCATTTTCGTTTCCACATTTATGTTTAAAATAAAAACGTCAATTTGAATAGCTTGTATGCATGATTATCATACAAAGTATGTTTATAAATGGCAGTGGCAAGGCCACCCTACTCACTGTACCTTGCACATGTTTAAAATAAAAACATGAATATTTGAACCTGTGTATTATTTAAATAGCTTAGTATTGAATGCACAATAACAAGGTCTGTTTATACATGGCACTAGGCCCAGTTTAATAATAATATAAAACACAATTTTATACAATATACTGTATATAGTAGGGGGTCCCTGCTCCATCTCTCTATCAGTTTGGGGGTCCTTGGCCTCAAAAAAGTTCAAGACCCCTGATCTAAAGGCCAACTTTGTGAGACAATAACAGGTGAGATGATGACTGGTATCACAGTGTAAGCCAACAAAAGGAGTTTTAGAGCTGTCAAATCTTTCTCAATGCAGTAAATGCCTTCACATTTCTTTTTTTGTTTATTCATTCTATGTAACACCATTAAAAGTAAGCCCCTCAGCTCAGGAGAACTAAAGCCTAAAGTTTTATACTTAAGAGGAAAACTTAAGGCTTTTTGTGCAGCCTGCCCCGAGCTGGATTACATCCAAAAACATTTTCTCAGTGGTAAAAGGCTTGTCACGATATGCACATTATACATAGTTTTTTTTCTATTGAACCTCGGTATTCAAAGCTGACTTAATAATTTGACTTCATTTTTAGTCATATTTACTTATTCTTGGTTCATTTCATAATGTATGTATTCCTGCACAGCTGTTTGAGTTAATATGACACTAAACAATGCATTTGAGAAGCTTATGTTCACAGTAAGATATATTTATGTGTAGAAAAAGTAAGCATTTAAGAAAAGTATTGTTTTGGTGTTGGTAACAAAAAACTTGAATACTCATTCTGTCACCAGTGCTGAAAACATGAAAGTAGTAGAGTTTAATGACTACATAGATTGAAATGACGAGCCAGTACTAAACAATGTGTACCAAAGTACTTTAATGCTTTTGTTTGCAATTTGCAATGTATGTTACATATTTGACAAAAAAACACATTATATCTATACACTAATGATAGAGTAATTTAGGGAAATGATCGTATACACAGAGGATACAAGATAACTTTAACAGTGGATTTAATAGTTGACTTTTGCATCAGCTGTAATACACATTGTGTCCACTCATGGCTCAGGGCCAGACGCAGCACTTGCAGCTGTCATCAAAGACGGATCCACTTCCGCATTGCCTCACGTGGGTGATGCCACCAGCACACATGTAGAAGCTGTTCCTGTCATCTGGGTGGGGGTACAGGCCATCAGGTTTACCGTTGCAGAAGCCAGATCCTGGGGCGTGGGTGGTGGTAGTGGTGGCAGTGGTTGGACGGGTGGTGGTGCTAGCACCAGGTTTGGGGGTGGTGGTAGGGGGCAGTGGGGGCAGTTCTGTATGGTAAAAGGAGAGGGAAGGGTTTGAAGCAAAGAAATACATTAACATTTGTCTATAACAGGACTATGGCTAAACCATGGCTTTAAATGACTAATCCAGACAGCACTGTACATTACTTTATTTCTCCAATAAATTACAGAGGGTGGCTCATTCTCAAGCCCTCACAGTAAAGGGTGGTATTACAAGCAAAATACTTGTTTTAACATGCATGTTTGTCATTTTTTATAAGGAAAATCATCTTGTCATCTATGCTTTACAGGCTCTTATTACAGAGACACCTGGTGTCCAACTTGGTAACAAAAATACCTGATGCTGATTTAAATAAAAATTTAACTAGAAGAATATAAGAATACATTCATTGGGGATGTTTAATATGGTAGCCAAAGAGAATTGATCCTGTAGGAATAATAGTAGGGATAATAGTTATTAATCACTAGTCCACTAAAGATGGCAGACATTACTATCCGTCTTGACCATAGTGTAATACCTTTAAAGGAAAACTTCTGCCTAAAAATGCTTTGGACTTACCAATATTAAGAAGTTTGCGGAGATGAGCCAGCAGGGGATGGCTACCCTCGCCGCAGAATCGTCCTGCAAAATCATCCAAATCAAGGGCCCACACAAAGGCACCACCAAACTTCTGCTCCTGCAGGTACCGCACCTATTGGGGCAAAAATAAAAATAAACTGGTGTAAATACTTTGGATTTGCTATGAATATGTTAAATTCTACAGCTGATATGCCACCTACCTTGGTCTCATAGCTGTCCCTGGTGTCAAATCCCACCCACTCATTGTTCTTGGTGGCATAGGGAACCTTCTGGTCCTCAATCCACTGAAGAGTGGTGCCTTTCATGAATCCACAGATCTAGACCATAGACATCAGGAGGTTTGTGTAGCTTTACATTTAATTTGTACTTTGTCTTTCAAGCAGGCCATTAAATGGCACTGTAACTGATATACTGTAGACCATATAAAGCCTCATCTAAACTCTACCTCATAGTAGGACCAGAATCCAGCTTCACGTGTGAATGGTCCAGCTGATGCAGGACCGCTAGCTGGGGCTCCAACGCCAGTGTTTGATGATGTCAGACGGAAGGTACGACCATAAGCAGCAAATCCCATTCTGAGCTTCTCCACTGGGGTGCCCTTGTCTCTCCAGTACTTCATGGCATAGTCCTACAAAAGTTGATGGAAGAGCTGAAGTAAAACCAAAGGGTAGGTACCCCTAAATTCATTCATCTCCAGTTACCAATGTCAACTTACGCTGTTAAAGTAGATGAGATCACCAAAGTCCTCGGATCCACGGAACAGTGGACTGTTGTGTCCAGTGAACTGCTCCCAAGTTCCATGAAAGTCGTAGGTCATCACATTGATGAATTCCAGTTCCCTGAAGATAGGGGGAAAAAGGAAATATTTATTTAAAAAAACTTAAAAGTGTTGTAGAACTCCCATTTTTTCTCTCTTAAGAGGCACACTCACTTTGCAATCTCAGCAATCTCATATCCAGCATCGATGGTTCCCTTTCCAGCAGACACTGCAGCAGTTAACATGAGCTGAGGATTGCCGGTGGACTTGGCCTCAGCTGCGTAGGCAGCAACAAGCTCCTGCAAATAAAGACCAAAGAGGAAGTAGGAAAGAAGTCAGCTTGGTGAAAACCATAGAAAAGTAGCTGTGAATTGCAGCTAGAAACTCAAGCAGGAGTACCCACCCTGCAGAGCAGAGTGAACCGCTGTTTGTCCTCTGGAGGACTTCCACGAGCACCAGGGTACTCCCAGTCCAGATCCAGACCATCAAATCCATGAGTCCTCAGGAATTTGATGGAGGACTGGATGAACGTTTGACGATTTGCTGGAGAGGACACCATGATGGAGAACCTGCAGGGAAGATTAAGCTCTGTTTTCATACTTGGTACGATCCAAATCCCTTTTTGCTATAGAAGGCCAAAGCCTTTGGCCTTTAGCAGCCCTTAGCTTTTGGGAAAAACGCCTGACCGCAGTTTTAAAGGCAAGTTAAGACTTCACTGGACTTTCAGGATGTTTCAAGAATGTAGTGGTTACTACATGTGTATAAGCATGTGATACATTGTGTGATTTGAAATGTTACTCACTGTCTTGAACCAAAGTTCCATCCACCAACAGCCAGCAGAGTCTTCAGATGAGGATTTCTGGAAACAGCACAGAGGGTAGGTCATTTCCACCACACTTTCTCCAAACGTGTCGTTCAGACTTCAGTCATGTTTTTACATTTTACAGTAGGGAACATCTCTGGCCTTGAGTCATTGTTTAAGCATAGTCCCAATTTTAGCAAGCATTACCCTGCTGAGGGCCTCTTGTGCAAGGCACTGAACCTCTGCTAGCTTAGCCTGACCTCTGACCTATCTCAACTATTGCCACTTACTTGGTCTTGAGGGCATTGAAAGACTTGTAGAGGACGTCATCATTCCACTCGTAGGTAATCAGCTCGTTGTTACTGTTGATGATGGAGAAGGCGTAGATCAGGGTGGTGCACAGGAAGGGGTCCACATCTTGTGGCATGTACTTCCCCTCAGCAGGTCTGTACTGGGACCAGTTGGTGAAGTAACATACCATCTGGGTGGCAGATCCTGTGTTGGAGTAAAGGAACATTAAAGAAGCATTGAGTCCAGTCATTTCAAGTGAAAATCCAGATCAAATGTTGCCAGTTGATCAAAAAGTATTACGACTTACCCAGCTGGCATATCACCAGACATAAGCCTAAAGAATATAGAAAAGAAACGGTTAGACAAAGAAAAGCACCAACCTTAAAACATAGGTTGAGCGTGTAGGATCTGGTGGCATGTAGCTGTGACACAACCAAAGATAACCTTCTCTTGTGTGCCAAGCGTATAGGAATACTACAGCGGCCACATGAAAACGTAAAAATATTAAAACATGAATGAACCTCTCTAAAGCCAATGTATCGGTTGTCCATTCTGTTAGTGAAGAGTAATACAGCACCAAATGTAGATAAATACCTGCTAGAAGTGTGAGCCTGGTCATCTTGAATTCACTTCTCACAACACTGGAATACTAGTAGACACAAAGTGAACCAGGGTCAATGATAGAAACAACAGCAGAAAGCAACCATTCTCAAGATAATCACAATAAAAAATAAGAACTTAGAGGTATTGTTTTACCTTGTAAACTCACCTTGGGACTGGATGAGAGACCCAAATAACAGCAGCTAAGTTTGGCCCTTTTATACAGTCGATGTGCACAGAGAAAGGAGGAGGTGTAGTAGCCTTTGATACATTGGGGTAATAAATGTTATGATTATTAGAACATGTTTTGAAAAGATCCTGCGAAGTCTGAACCATGGGATAACAATAATTTACTGAGTGCAGCACTCTGTTCACAGCATGCATTCAACACATGAACTGGTTGTAATTTAGGTTTGTAAATAGAAGCCAAAATGCCATGTCATTTTGTTTGGAAAAAACGTCTCATTGTTATTGACTAGAAGTTAAAACATCACTTTTAAATCAATGAATTAATTACATTCAGTCAACTGATAATTCATATTTGATCATTAAAAATCAATTAGATTATTCAGCCTGCAAAACCCAGACATTAGCTGGTTCCAGTTTCATATTATTGAAATTAAATACCAAGGTTTGATTTTCAATGTTGCTCTGACAACCAGTTATATGATGAATGTGGGCTACATTCATACATTTACTATAGTGGATTAGTGAATAACATGCACAGCCTGCGTAAAGTGTATTATTTGAGTGTATATAGTTATAGTCTAGTATAGGCTGCAGCTAGTGTTAAATTTGACACATTTTAAATGGACAAAAGAAAGTTAGGTGAAATTTAAAAAATACTCACTATGTGACACTTAATATATTTTGACTGAATGCAAAATAATAACAATAATAAAAACAAATGCAATATTTAATAAATTAATAGAGGTTGCGACTCTTGTTCCCAGATTAACAGCTTTGATTAACTTATCTCTTTCCTTTGTTGGACACTGGCAATGACCGTTGACCGTCAAGATGTTCCATCAGCTTGTTTTTACACATTCACTTGGAGATAAGTGTGGGGCTGGCCGGGGCATTCTGGGACACAGAGTGATGTGATAGTGGTGTGAAACACATAGGAGGTGTAATCTTCAAACCACAACGATATTAAGTATGGCAGCTGGTGTGGTGACAAACTAGTAACATCTCTCGTGATTGTAAAATAATGAATTAAAATAGAAAATATGTACCACAATGTTGAAATGTAATGTGTTTTGACAAGGCAAGGCAAGTTTTTTTGTATAGCACATTTCAACAATAAGATAATTCAAAGTGCTTCACATAAAACCATTAAAAGCATCAAAACATAAGGCAAAAGAAAAGGAGATTTAAAAACAATTAAGAACATTCATTGAAACATTAAACATTAAAATATTAAGTCTAAGAAAATAGAGTGAAATGCAGAGTTCCAGGACATTGATTAATATCCTTGAATCTGGTTCAATTAAAGGCAGCAGCAAACAGAAAAGTCTTCAATCTTGATTTAAAGAAGCTGAGGGTCTCAGCAGATCTGCAGCTTTCTGGGAATTTGTTCCAGATATTTGGAGCAGAAAAACTGAACGCTGCTTCTTCATGTTTAGTTCTGACTCTGGGAACAGAAAGTAGACCAGTTCCAGATGACCCAAGGAGTCGGGATGGTTCATAAGGTAGCAGCAGATCAGAGATGTATTTTGGCCCTAAACCATTCATCCATCCATCCATTTTCCTCCGCTTATCCGGGGTCGGGTCGCGGTGGCAGCAGGCCAAGCAGGCTGACCCAGACTTCCCTCTCCCCCGCAACATTTTCCAGCTCATACTGGGTGATCCCGAGGCGTTCCCAGGCCAGCTGGGAGATATAATCCCTCCAGTGTTTTCTTCCCCGGGGTCTCCTCCCAGTTGGGCGTGCCCGGAAAACCTCCAGTGGGATGTGCCCGGGAGGCATCCTGATTAGATGCCCGAACCACCTCAGCTGACTCCTTTTGACGCAAAGGAGTAGCGGCTCAACTCCAAGTTCCCTCCTTATGTCCGAGCTCCTTTCCCTATCTCTAAGGCTGAGCCCGGCCACCCTACGGAGGAAACATTTTGGCCACTTGTAGCCGCGACCTTGTCCTTTCGGTCACGACCCAGTGTTTGTGACCATAGGTGAGGGTAGGAACGTAGAACGACCAGTAAATTGAAAGCTTTGCCTTCCGGCTCAGCTCCCTCTTCACCAAGACGGTCCAGTGCAACGCCTTCTTTACTGCTGCAGCCGAACCGATCCGCCTGTCAATCTCCCCCTCCATCTTACCCTCACTCGTGAACAAGACCTCGAGATACTTGAACTCTTTCGCTTGAGGTAGGCACTCCGTCCCCACCTGGAGGGAGCAATCCACCGGTTTCCGGCAGAGCACCATGGCCTCAGATTTGGAGGTGCTAACTCTCATCCCCGCCGCTTCACACTCGGCTGCAAACAGCCCCAATGAATGTTGGAGGTCACGATCTGAGGAGGCCAACGGGACCACATCATCTGCAAACAGCAGAGAGGCGATCCCGAGACCTCCGAACCTGACGTTCTCCACCACCCGGCTGCGCCTAGATATCCTGTCTATGACAGTCACGAACAGGACCGGTGACAAAGGGCAGCCCTGGCGGAGGCCAACACCCACCGGGAACGTGTCTGACTTATTGCTGAGAATGCAGACACAGCTCCCGCAGCACCCCCCACAAGAACCCCCGAGGGACCCCGGTCGTAAGCCTTCTCCAAGTCCACAAAGCACATATAGACTGGTTGGGCAAACACCCAGAATCCCTCCAGCAGTCTTGCAAGGGTAAAGAGCTGGTCCACTGTTCCACGACCAGGATGGAAACTGCACTGTTCCTCTTGAATCAGATGGTTCGACAAACTGTCAGAGTCTCCTTTCCAGCTGAGTAGTGCGATACCCCGGTAATTCGAGCACACTCTCCGGTCCCCCATTTTGAAGATGGGAACCACTACCCCGGTCTGCCAGTCCATGGGCACTGATCCCGACCCCCCATGCGACATTGAATGACCCCCCCTCAAGTCTTCAGGCACTGCCTCCTCCATGTTGGTCAGGTTTAGGAGTTCCTCAAAGTGCTCTTTTCACCGCCATCAGGTCAGCAGTCATGTCCGCCCCCCCCCCCCCCCCCCCGCGCTGAGAACAGCTTGGGGTAGGACCTGCTTTCCCTTCCTGAGCCGTCGGATGGTGTTAGAGAAATTCACTCGAAGCCGATGTAAAAGTAATTAGCACAGGACATTTATTCTTGCAAGAAGGAGACAGAGTTGAAACACATACAAGTCATGTATCAAGGCTGCTCAGAGGTCTGTCTCTGAGTCTCTGATATTTATACTTCGGATAACACACAAGTGCGTTTGCACAGAATCATTTGCATAAAGCTACGTGGCATGTCTTGAACTTGCCCCTTCCGCACAAGCAAACGTCATCTTGACATTTCGTAAGATATACAATTGTCCCTTACAGAAGGTCACAGTGACTGCTAAACAAGGAACCTCTGAGGATAACAAGTGTGAAGAGATTTCACACAGTAGTCACAGACTTCACGGAGCCTTGTATGTTAAACAATAAGAACTGGTCATTCTAAAAGTTATTTTTCTCCAACATTTCCCTCCTGTTTATACAAAGTATAACTACTAGATTAGAATAAAAAGAAATGAATGAATGTCCAATCAAACTAGTAATAAATGAATGCATAAAAACAAAACATCAAAAACAATAAAGAAAGAATATAATCAAAAACACACATATTTTTTATGTCGTACGGATTAGCGTAACATTTTAAAGACAAAGGAATGTCTTCACAAATATGCTGTGTACTGTCGCTTCCCAGCCCCTCATCACCTTGGTTGGAAATCTGTAAGTACACAGAGTCTGTTTATTCATTTCAACATCAATTCATCACTGTATTAGCCCTCTCAACATGGTATGAAAATACAATCACGATGAACGAAACATTTTGTAGACCCCTCCTGTTCTTCACCAGCAACACGTCTTGACCCCTCTACCATATTGTTGCCCACCAAAATAGTACTGATTCAAACCTTGCAGTATTTGATTTCCCCTAGGGACCCCAATGTCATGTACACAGACTGACTGAGACTGCCAGCTGGCGCTGACCTTTTATGGTCGTGGTCTGTCTCTAGGAGGTTACGCAGGGAGGCGCCATCCATAGGCAATGCTTAGAATGGCCTCACCACGGTGCCAACGCACACGTTCCACTCCACTGCTCAGACCGATGTCTCTTACCTCCACAGGAAACCGCTAGGTGTCAGCCCTGGGCATCGTCCATATCCATCAGTTGTCTGTGTGATGTTTTACATAAATTTGCACCATTTCAAGGTTTGAAACAGGGTGGTATCTTGTTTTAACAGTTGGAAACAGATAGTGCAGAGTGACTCAATCGTTGCTACTAGGCGGTTTGAGGAGGAGAAAACAATCTGTAAGGCACATTTGAAACCTGTTGGATCATTTTCTGGTGTCAGGCGGAACGGAATTGTTCCCAGCGTGTAATGTTAGTGTGGTTGAATTCTGTTTTATTAATTGTCAATTTTATCTGCCGTATTATTCATTGTCAATTTTATCTGCCTAAACTTCCCACCGTAATATTGAACTAATTATTATTAGAGTTGCTAAAAGTAAAGCAAAACATAGTTAAGCGAAACATAGTTCCCCTTATCTCTCACAGCCCTGGCTGTCTACATCATTGTTTACCAGTTCCCGCGATGTTATGTCTATCACTGAGCCCTTGTGCTTTTTACAGACACCACTAACCCCCTCTGAGCGTGTTAGTATCTTCACTGGTCAGACAAGCGGCCTTAGAGACTTTCACCTCCCTGTTACTCCAGACTCACCCAGAGGGAACAGGTGCCTGCAATTAAGAGTTATCAGTGAGGTCTATTTTATGCGGACAATTGGTTGGAATTTTTTTTCTTTTTACAGTGCAGTCCCTCCCACCTCAGTGGATTCTAAGTTTTCCATGACCTTGTGCGTGGACTTTTTATGAGTCCTCCTGAGTGGGAGAGACACAACGTAATTTCTCTTCTTTTTAACATTTTTCACATTTTCTGATTTAATTGTACCATTTGTTCTTTCAATCAACCCTGCTGACTGTGGGTGATAAGAATTATTAATTTCATGTTTATTCCAAATACCTCAGTCAAATGTTTTATCACCTTATTTACAAAATGTGTACTATTTTCACAATATTTCATTTCTGGTATTCCAAAATGTGGTCAAAGCTTTTAGTCAAAGCTCTCGCTACTGTAATAGCGTCTAGTGTTTTGGTTGGAAATACCTCGATCCATTTAGAATATTGATCAATTATTGTCAAACAATATGTCTTCCCTTCACATTGGTTTAATTCAATGAAATCCATGCAAATGTGTTGAAATGGATATTCTAGTTCTGGTAATTTACCCCTAGCTGGTCTTTGCTGCCCCTGAGGATTATGTTTCGCACATACAGTACATGCTAGAATTTTTTTTTTTAGTAGTTTGTAAAGTCATACACTGTTACGACCCTGCTTATCATAGATACCATCCTCCCTTTTGAGCCATGGTCTCGTCCATTGGCTCAAATAGAGCTGTATATCTATATAAGGTCTTAGGTAATATTAGTTTGCCCTCAGGCCATTCCCAGAACCCATTGTTGTCTATTTTGCAGTTTTGTTTTATCCAAAAAGTTTTTTCTTGCTGTGGAGCATTTGTTTGCATGTCTTTTAAGATTTCATGATCTAAATGTTGTACTTCAAAAGAAAGTTTGGTCATAAGGTTAGTTGATGTCACCATCTCTCTATTTTATTTTATTTTTACTGTTGAGCGAACACATGTACGCATGAGTATGCATAGTTACTATCTGTATAGATGGTGATGACCTTGTCCTTGTCCTAGTTTGCATGCTTCTGTTAGAGCGTTTAGTTCAGCAGCTTGTGCTGAAGAATGTGATGGTAAAGGTTCAGATTTTAACACTATTTTTTGTCACTACTGCATATCCCGTTACATTTGTACCATCCAAATTCTTTTACATGAATCATCAACAAACATAGTCATATCTGCATTTTCAAATGGAGTGTCTGTTAAATCAATTCTTGGTAATACACGACTCTCAGTTTCAGCAACACAGTCATACATGAAAGGTGTCTTGCAGGTGACATATAAGTTATTTTGTTTTGCAGAATTAGAACTGCAACTGCATGTGGTACTTTAAGTGTTAAAAGGTAAATACCATTAAAGCTCCATCTGCTTCAGGTGTCCAGCACAATATGTCATGTGCTGCCATAGATTTATCATCAATCAATTTTGATAAAGGTTCAGTTAATTCAGCGTAATTAGGAACCCAATTTTTTACAGAAATTAGTCATTCCTTTAAATTACATCATTTGTCTTTTTGTTTGAGGTTGGTGCTTTGAGAATGGCTTCTTTTCTTTTGTCATCTAGTGATTGGCCATCCTTAGATAAAACATAACCCAAATATTTTACTTTTTCCTTCCAGAGCTGGAATTTGTTTTTGCTTACTTTATGACCTTGTTCACAGAGGAACTTTAGCAACGCAAGAGTATCCTCTTTGCATTGTTGTTGTGTCTTAGAGCATATCAAAATGTCATCAACATAAAGTAAGATTTGACTTCCCCCGGTTGGCTCGAATTTAGCTCTGTTAGCTGCCATCATTTGAGAAAAGATGGTAGGATTTTCACAATACCCTTCTATTATAAGTGTACTTTTCCCCTTTGAATTGAAAAGCAAACCAGAATTGACAATTTTTTATGCACTAGTATTGAGAAAAATGCATTAGCTAAATTTATCACAGTCATGAAGAGTTTTCTCTCTTCTGGCTGCAGTGATCACACCACTCCTGTAATCTTATCCTAGCCGTTGTTCTGTTAAAGAATGTCTCTGCATATTCTTATCTGGCCCTGGAGTGTCTGTAGTACATGGCACAATGCATGTCTTCAATTTATTGTTTTTGTACAGTCTGAGGAGCTATTTTCTCAACTTTTTCTTTAACTCCTGTGTACTTTTTGTAGTTAGATCAAGACTGTAGTAATAATTTGGTAAGTTAGAAACCTCTTGCGTGCAACAGTCAATCGTTTATTCAAACCACTTTCATTCTCTTTCTAACAGGTTAACTGGACAGTTTTTCGTTGATCGCACAAATTTCTGTTTTGTCTGTCAGCCCGTTTCTGGATCTTATGATCATTTCATCAGTTGTTGTTTTTTTTCTTCTGAGGTTAAGATAACAGATTTGCATGCTCCGGAATCACACAAAAATACCACTTCACACCCTTCTATCATCAAATCACAAATGTTTTTTTTCTTCACACAATTTTTATTTGATCTAATTCTAATATTTCTATCTTTATTGTTCACCTTTAGTCTGTGCCTGTGTATCAGTGTGTGTGCGTGCTTTTACATGACCTGATCTGTCTGATGAATGCGTTGTCCAGACGTCCGACTCCTCCGATGTCCCACTCCTCCTGCTCCTTTTTTCCTGCCACAGACATCCACTCCGCCTGTCGAATCCTCCTGCCTCTCCTCCTCTCTCTCTTTATCCTCTGCTCCGTCCACGGAAGCCTCCACATCTTTGATTATCTCTGAAATACACATTAGAACAAACAGGTTCAGATATTTCATCAAATCTTCATATTCAAATAGCATCATTTTGTTTCCCTTTTTTACTTTGATGGTTACGCTGCAACACTGTTGCTGCATATTCAACATATATAATACTGGTGGGTGTTGCTCAACGTATTCTGTGCCTGATCTGGTGGATGCTGGCTTGTAGAGCGGTCCGCCAAAAGTCTTGCATGACCCTCGTCAGTCCCGTCACAAGCTCAGTTGCTGTTGTTTCTGCGTTTTGTCTGAGCACCTCCGGGACAGTGCAGGAGGGAGAGAGTAAAGAGAGGTTTCCGGAGGATCAGGCTGCTGGGCCCATGAAGTTTGAATCTCCACGGGCTGGAATGTCTGGAGGGGAGACAGAGGGTGGGCGGACATACAGAGGAGGCCGCCTTCCTCACACTATTCACACAAATCAGGAGAATTAGTCACATTATTTTCACAGTTTTTGTCATTGTCCTGTAGTCGTTTCAGTCTGTTTTTCTCTACTCCCTTTTTGCGCTCTTGCGCCTCCTTTAACCACATTTTTGCTTCGGTTAAACCTTCTTTTCTTTCCCTGCATTTCCCTTTCACTGTTTTTCTATCTTGTCAAACAGTTGACATCCCGTGGTCATCAGTTTTTCATCTTCATGTACTTTATTTCTCCCTTTAAAGTCTCATCTTTATTGCTTTTGCTCATTTTTGAACCCATCTTTTATTTAGTATAGTTATTTATTATTTTGATCTAAAAAGAAGATGAAGCTCTTTTTGTTATTAGTACAAATAGTTACCGATAGTTGCAAAATAAAATCTCTTTTGTTCACTAATTGAGTTTAGGCTTCCCAGAAACCAAGGCTTACGAAACCTAATAAACTTTTAAATTCCCAGAATTTCAGGTGTTTATCTAAAACTCGGGAGAACCCGAGAACTCCCCATCCTCAGGCTGTGAGGAAGGCGAGTTCGCCGGCGGGTCCACTGCCTCCTCCTCAGACAGGGAGTCCTCCCACTGGTCCGGGGCAGTGGAAGGGCCAGCAGCAGGTGTCCTATGGCGACGGCCCCTGCCGATGTTGCTGAGGGAGGGCTGGTCCGGATGTTGCTGGTGAAAGTCTCGGATGAGACCCCGGTCCACAATGTGTTGAGCAGGAACCCAGGATCTTTCCTCCGGACCGTAGCCCTCCCAGTCGACGAGGTACTGGCAGCCCCTTCCACGTCAACAACTTTGTTTTTTAAATGTTAAAGCATGGTTGAAAACTATCTAATTTGCATACAGATTGCTACTGTGAGGAATTTAAAGTTTAAAAGCAATGTGACGCACATTTTAGTTGACAAAATATTAAAAAAAAAAAAATTATTTTCAGTGACACAGTAATGTAGAACATTTCTATGTAAATCGGGAGAAAAGAGTTTTGTTCACAAATCAATAAAAGGTCTTTGAGAGTCAACGTTGTCTTTGTTGGTTTTATTCGCTTGCAAGAGAGAAGAGAGTTCAACAGATACGTATTCAGTAGTCTGTGGAAGAAGCTTCAATGTACTTTGAGAATACTCTGTGTTATATACACTTCAGGAGCCAACATCCTTAACTGTGTCATATAAAGTTTCACAACAGTCATGGTTTAACAGTTGAGAATTGGTTTGTACTGGTTCTTAAAACCAGATACACCCGAGGGTCCCCCATTTGGACGCAGAGTACATCAAAACTTAGAGAGTTTTGTGTTAAAAGTAACTGGCAGAGAACCCACGAAGAACGAATATAGTGATGTTATAGTTCTGCAGAAACCTCAGCGTCCTGGGAACAACATGAACTAGGTCACTTCTACATGAGACAAACACATCTCCCATCAGCCAAGCAAACAAATAACAAAATATCATAAATCATACTCGATATGACTGGGACAGACCGGAGAAAAAGGCTGCTACACTCCGTTAGCAACGTGCTACCTACGAACATGCAGCATGAAAAAGCACGAGCGCCTGACGGAGATTACGGACATAGTTTCCATTTCTCTCCCCGGTAAACCATCGCAGAGATATTCAGCTTCGAACACAAAAAGTCACACAGCTTTCATCGAATATTGTACTTACTTTTGGTCGAATCTCAGCGAAAAAATGGAATATCTCCGTACTTCCAACGCATGTTTGTCCAGCTGCTGGTGCTCCGTGTGAATCCGTTCGATTCGTGTCTCTCCGACACTCCTCGGATTCTTGGGAGGGTTGGAAGCTCAGCAAATCAGATTTCAGAGCTGGACCTTTTTGAGCTTTATTGGCTAATAGTGCTGTCAATCATCTAGCTTTCAATTCCAGACAATTCTATTGGCTCCTACGGTTCGAAGGATGTCTCAATGGTGAAAATCGGAGAAGGGGGGGCTGAGATACAGCCCTGAACAGAGAGTCTGAAGCAGGATTTGACCTTAAACTAAATAACTAAAAAGGGCATAGAAAGAGCTTAAAACACTCAAAAAAGGTCCAATCTTCGGTCTATTGATTCAATGAACATCATGAGTGATACATAGAAGTGATATAGAGTGTTTTTGAATTTTAAAAATACTTTTTTATTCAAATATTGGAGTATTTGATCAGTTTTCTAATTTGAAATGCTCTATATTTCATAAATGTTTCACTGTATCTATGTATAGCTGTGTATATAGAGCCTATATCAGTTGTTCTAAGAGCCCAGCATATTAAAAGTCTTGGATACCCATACTTTCCAAAAAACAATACCCTAAAAGTGCTGTTTTTCAAGATCGAGCTTTTGAGTTTTCCAAGTTCTGCTGTGTTCCATCCTTATCTTATGTGAACCAGTAACATGTATTCTGATAGTTCCATGATTTTTCTCATCTCAAAAATATATAAAAAAAGTTTTTTTTTTTTTTTTTGTTTTGTTTTTTTTATACAATTAATTAGGTATTTCTTATCTTTATTCGAGCTGAGGCCTGCAAATAGGCCTCGTTTTTAAAAGGTTTTAACCCATTACAGACAGACACAGGGTAAGTCGAGAAGGAGGAAGCGGGCATTTCCTTTCACCTGGGCTATGCACACTTTGCATGTGTGCAAACTGTGTTTCTTCAATGGAAAACAAGAAACGAGACCGCACTCGTGCCTCCGTGACCTTCCGCTGTGCTGATACTTCATGAGTCTTTTTAGGACATGAATACATACACATATATTTTACCATTACAGTAGACACCCACGTTCACAACTTGATTGGTTCTTAGCAGTCAAGACGTGTCATTCCCTGATTCGTCACACCCCCATCACGTGACCCTTACCCGGAAATTCACAAACAACAGCCTTGATTACCGATCGACTATCAGGTTAATTCAACATGGACAACTGATTACAGACGTTGCTGACCTTGTTGTCTTTGCTAGCAGCAATTTCAACCAGTTTTCAACCAGAAATCAACGTTGAAATCCAGGTTGGTGCTCACTGGGACTAATCAAATGACCATGGTAAACAGTTCAATGTCTGTTCAACTCCTATTATATTTGTATATCCTCTACATAGATGGGGAATTGATTTTACACTATAGATTTAACCGGTTAAATGATTTGGTGACGATTTGTCATTTCATCTAGAGTTGGATAACTCAACTTTTCACAGGTGTGCTCTTCTTGCAATTAATGATTGCTCTTCTGCCATTTTTTACTATCTAGAGGCCAACTTTGTGAGACAAAAACAGGTGAGATGATGACTGGTATCACAGTGTAAGCCAACAAAAGGTTTTAATGTAAACTGTTGAGTTTTAGAGCTGTAAAATCTTTCTCAATGCAGTAAATGCCTTCACATTTCTTTTTTTGTTTAACCAAGGAAACCATTTTTCGTCATTCTATGTAACACCATTAAAAGTAAGCCCCTCAGCTCAGGCGAACTAAAGCCCTGAGTTTCATACTTAAGAAGAAAATTTAAGGCTTTTTGTGCAGCCGGCCCCGAGCTGGATTACAGCCAAAAACGTTTTCTCAGTGGTAAAAGGCTTGTCACGATAGGCACATTAAACATTGTTTTTTTTCTATTGAACCTCGGTATTCAAAGCTGACTTAATAATTTGACTTCATTTTTAGTCATATTTACTTATTCTTGGTTCATTTCATAATGTATGTATTCCTGCACAACTGTTTGAGTTAATATGACACTAAACAATACATTTGAGAAGCTTATGTTCACAGTAAGATATATTTATGTGTAGAAAAAGTAAGCATTTAAGAAAAGTATTGTTTTGATATTGGTACAAAAACTTGAATACTCATTCTGTCACCAGTGCTGAAAACATGAAAGTATGGAGAAATTAGTAGAGTTTAATGACTACATAGATTGAAATGACGAGCCAGTACTAAATAACGTGTACCAAAGTACTTCAATGCTTTTGTTTGCAATTTGCAATGTATGTTACATGTTTGACAAAAAAAACACATATCTATACACTAATGATAGAGTAATTTAGGGAAATGATCGTATACACAGAGGATACAAGATAACTTTAACAGTGGATTTAATAGTTGACTTTTGCATCAGCTGTAATTCACATTGTTTCCACTCATGGCTCAGGGCCAGACGCAGCACTTGCAGCTGTCATCAAAGACGGATCCACTTCCGCATTGCCTCACGTGGGTGATGCCACCAGCACACATGTAGAAGCTGTTCCTGTCATCTGGGTGGGGGTACAGGCCATCAGGTTTACCGTTGCAGAAGCCAGATCCTGGGGCGTGGGTGGTGGTAGTGGTGGCAGTGGTTGGACGGGTGGTGGTGCTAGCACCAGGTTTGGGGGTGGTGGTAGGGGGCAGTGGGGGCAGTTCTGTATGGTAAAAGGAGAGGGAAGGGTTTGAAGCAAAGAAATACATTAACATTTGTCTATAACAGGACTATGGCTAAACTATGGCTTTAAATGACTAATCCAGACAGCACTGTACATTACTTTATTTCTCCAATAAATTACAGAGGGTGGCTCATTCTCAAGCCCTCACAGTAAAGGGTGGTATTACAAGCAAAATACTTGTTTTAACATGCATGTTTGTCATTTTTTATAAGGAAAATCATCTTGTCATCTATGCTTTACAGGCTCTTATTACAGAGACACCTGGTGTCCAACTTGGTAACAAAAATACCTGATGCTGATTTAAATAAAAATTTAACTAGAAGAATATAAGAATACATTCATTGGGGATGTTTAATATGGTAGCCAAAGAGAATTGATCCTGTAGGAATAATAGTAGGGATAATAGTTATTAATCACTAGTCCACTAAAGATGGCAGACATTACTATCCGTCTTGACCATAGTGTAATACCTTTAAAGGAAAACTTCTGCCTAAAAATGCTTTGGACTTACCAATATTAAGAAGTTTGCGGAGATGAGCCAGCAGGGGATGGCTACCCTCGCCGCAGAATCGTCCTGCAAAATCATCCAAATCAAGGGCCCACACAAAGGCACCACCAAACTTCTGCTCCTGCAGGTACCGCACCTATTGGGGCAAAAATAAAAATAAACTGGTGTAAATACTTTGGATTTGCTATGAATATGTTAAATTCTACAGCTGATATGCCACCTACCTTGGTCTCATAGCTGTCCCTGGTGTCAAATCCCACCCACTCATTGTTCTTGGTGGCATAGGGAACCTTCTGGTCCTCAATCCACTGAAGAGTGGTGCCTTTCATGAATCCACAGATCTAGACCATAGACATCAGGAGGTTTGTGTAGCTTTACATTTAATTTGTACTTTGTCTTTCAAGCAGGCCATTAAATGGCACTGTAACTGATATACTGTAGACCATATAAAGCCTCATCTAAACTCTACCTCATAGTAGGACCAGAATCCAGCTTCACGTGTGAATGGTCCAGCTGATGCAGGACCGCTAGCTGGGGCTCCAACGCCAGTGTTTGATGATGTCAGACGGAAGGTACGACCATAAGCAGCAAATCCCATTCTGAGCTTCTCCACTGGGGTGCCCTTGTCTCTCCAGTACTTCATGGCATAGTCCTACAAAAGTTGATGGAAGAGCTGAAGTAAAACCAAAGGGTAGGTACCCCTAAATTCATTCATCTCCAGTTACCAATGTCAACTTACGCTGTTAAAGTAGATGAGATCACCAAAGTCCTCGGATCCACGGAACAGTGGACTGTTGTGTCCAGTGAACTGCTCCCAAGTTCCATGAAAGTCGTAGGTCATCACATTGATGAATTCCAGTTCCCTGAAGATAGGGGGAAAAAGGAAATATTTATTTAAAAAAACTTAAAAGTGTTGTAGAACTCCCATTTTTTCTCTCTTAAGAGGCACACTCACTTTGCAATCTCAGCAATCTCATATCCAGCATCGATGGTTCCCTTTCCAGCAGACACTGCAGCAGTTAACATGAGCTGAGGATTGCCGGTGGACTTGGCCTCAGCTGCGTAGGCAGCAACAAGCTCCTGCAAATAAAGACCAAAGAGGAAGTAGGAAAGAAGTCAGCTTGGTGAAAACCATAGAAAAGTAGCTGTGAATTGCAGCTAGAAACTCAAGCAGGAGTACCCACCCTGCAGAGCAGAGTGAACCGCTGTTTGTCCTCTGGAGGACTTCCACGAGCACCAGGGTACTCCCAGTCCAGATCCAGACCATCAAATCCATGAGTCCTCAGGAATTTGATGGAGGACTGGATGAACGTTTGACGATTTGCTGGAGAGGACACCATGATGGAGAACCTGCAGGGAAGATTAAGCTCTGTTTTCATACTTGGTACGATCCAAATCCCTTTTTGCTATAGAAGGCCAAAGCCTTTGGCCTTTAGCAGCCCTTAGCTTTTGGGAAAAATGCCTGACCGCAGTTTTAAAGGCAAGTTAAGACTTCACTGGACTTTCAGGATGTTTCAAGAATGTAGTGGTTACTACATGTGTATAAGCATGTGATACATTGTGTGATTTGAAATGTTACTCACTGTCTTGAACCAAAGTTCCATCCACCAACAGCCAGCAGAGTCTTCAGATGAGGATTTCTGGAAACAGCACAGAGGGTAGGTCATTTCCACCACACTTTCTCCAAACGTGTCGTTCAGACTTCAGTCATGTTTTTACATTTTACAGTAGGGAACATCTCTGGCCTTGAGTCATTGTTTAAGCATAGTCCCAATTTTAGCAAGCATTACCCTGCTGAGGGCCTCTTGTGCAAGGCACTGAACCTCTGCTAGCTTAGCCTGACCTCTGACCTATCTCAACTATTGCCACTTACTTGGTCTTGAGGGCATTGAAAGACTTGTAGAGGACGTCATCATTCCACTCGTAGGTAATCAGCTCGTTGTTACTGTTGATGATGGAGAAGGCGTAGATCAGGGTGGTGCACAGGAAGGGGTCCACATCTTGTGGCATGTACTTCCCCTCAGCAGGTCTGTACTGGGACCAGTTGGTGAAGTAACATACCATCTGGGTGGCAGATCCTGTGTTGGAGTAAAGGAACATTAAAGAAGCATTGAGTCCAGTCATTTCAAGTGAAAATCCAGATCAAATGTTGCCAGTTGATCAAAAAGTATTACGACTTACCCAGCTGGCATATCACCAGACATAAGCCTAAAGAATATAGAAAAGAAACGGTTAGACAAAGAAAAGCACCAACCTTAAAACATAGGTTGAGCGTGTAGGATCTGGTGGCATGTAGCTGTGACACAACCAAAGATAACCTTCTCTTGTGTGCCAAGCGTATAGGAATACTACAGCGGCCACATGAAAACGTAAAAATATTAAAACATGAATGAACCTCTCTAAAGCCAATGTATCGGTTGTCCATTCTGTTAGTGAAGAGTAATACAGCACCAAATGTAGATAAATACCTGCTAGAAGTGTGAGCCTGGTCATCTTGAATTCACTTCTCACAACACTGGAATACTAGTAGACACAAAGTGAACCAGGGTCAATGATAGAAACAACAGCAGAAAGCAACCATTCTCAAGATAATCACAATAAAAAATAAGAACTTAGAGGTATTGTTTTACCTTGTAAACTCACCTTGGGACTGGATGAGAGACCCAAATAACAGCAGCTAAGTTTGGCCCTTTTATGCAGTCGATGTGCACAGAGAAAGGAGGAGGTGTAGCATAATAAATGTTATGATTATTATTAGAACATGTTTTGATAAGATCCTGCGAAGTCTGAACCATGGGATAACAATAATTTACTGAGTGCAGCACTCTGTTCACAGCATGCATTCAACACATGAAATGGTTGTAATTTAGGTTTGTAAATAGAAGCCAAAATGCCATGTCATCTGATCATAGTCCTGATATTTTATCTTTGTTTGGATAAACGTCTCATTGTTATTGACTAGAAGTTAAAACATCACTTTTAAATCAATGAATTAATTACATTCAGTCAACTGATAATTCATATTTGATCATTAAAAATCAATTAGATTATTCAGCCTGCAAAACCCAGACATTAGCTGGTTCCAGTTTCATATTATTGAAATTAAATACCAAGGTTTGATTTTCAGTGTTGCTCTGACAACCAGTAATATGATGAATACATTGTCTTCATACATTTACTATAGTGGATTAGTGAATAACATGCACAGCCTGCGTAAAGTGTATTATTTGAGTGTATATAGTTATAGTCTAGTATAGGCTGCAACTAGTGTTACATTTGTCACATTTTAAATGGACAAGAGAAAATTAGGTGACATTTAAAAAATACTCACTATGTGACACTTAATATGTTTTGACTGAATGCAAAATAATAACAATAATAAAAACAAATGCCACAATGTTGAAATGTAATATGTTTTGACAAGGCAAGGCAAGGCAAGTTTATTTGTATAGCACATTTCAACAACAAGGTAATTCAAAGTGCTTCACATAAAACCATTAAAAGCATCAAATCATAATGCAAAAGAAAATGAGATTTAAAAACAATTAAGAACATTCATTGAAACATTAAAAACAGTAATTAAAACACTTAAAAGTAGTCTAAGAAATAAAATTCAGTAGTAAAATGCAGAAATGCAGGAAATGTATTAATATCTTTGAATTTGGTTCAATCAAAGGCAGCAGCAAACAGAAAAGTCTTCAATCTTGATTTAAAGGAGCTGAGGGTCTCAGCAGACCTGCTGCTTTCTGGGAATTTGGTCTAGATATGTGGAGTAGAAAAACTGAACGCTGCTTCTCCATGTTTAGTTCTGACTTTGGGAACAGAAAGTAGACCAGTCCCAGATGACCCAAGGAGTCGGGATGGTTCATAAGGTAGCAGCAGATCAGAGATGTATTTTGGCCCTAAACCATTCAATGCTTTATAAACCAACAGCAGCATTTTAAAGTCAATTCTTTGTTGGACAGGAAGCCAGTGTAAAGACCTCAGAACTGGAGTGATGTGATCCACTTTCTTGGTCTTAGTGAGGACTCGAGCTGCAGCGTTCTGAAACAGCTGCAGCTTTCTGATTGACTTTTTACAGAGATCTGTAAACACACCGTTACAGTAGTCGAGTCTACTGAAGATAGATGCATGGACAAGTTTTTCCAAGTCCTGTAGAGACATAAGTCCTCTAATCCTTGATATATTCTTCAGGTGATAGTAGGCTGATTTTGTGATTGTCTTGATATGGCTGTTGGTTGAGGTCTGAATCCATAACTACACCTAGGTTTCTGGCTTGGTTTGTGGTTTTTAACATCAGTGATTAAAGCTGAGCGCTGACTTTCAATCATTCGTCATTGGTACCAAAAACAATTACTTCTGTTTTATCTTTATTTAATTGAAGAAAATTCTGGTACATCCAGTTGTTGATATGTTCAATGCATTTACCCAGCCCTTGTATTGGATTATAGTCCCCTGGTGATATACTTATGTAGATTTGTGTGTTGTCTGCATAATTATGATAACACACTTTGTTCTTTTCTCTAATCTCAGCTAGTGGAAGCATGTAGATGTTGAACAGAAGAGGCCCCAGTATTGAACCTTGGGGGACACCACATGTTATTTTAGTCAGCTCAGATGTGTAATTAGCTACAGACACAAAGTATTCTCTGTCCTTCAAGTAGGATTCAAACCAGTTAAGTGCTGTGCCAGAGAGTCCCACCCAGATTTTTAGTCTTTCTCGTAGTATGTCATGTTCGATCGTGTCAAGTTAAATAATAAAACAAAAGAGGCGTTGTGTTGTTTTTGTTTTGTATGCTATTGGGGCAACTACATTATATTACTGATTAATCTACAAATTTGACAAAATTACTTGAACTGTACCCCATTAATAATTTACTCTATGAGTATATTTAATAAAATAGGTATGACAAATTGTCATCCAAAATTGTCCATAGCTCCCTGCTTTGTCTGAGGTTGTGGATTGCAAGCAATGAAAACTTCTCCCTTGTTCCCAGCGTGTAAAAGAACTACAGTGGCAAGTCTGCAAATAGATCCCACTGAATGCTGCACACTTTTCCTTTAAACATGTGACCTGTACATAAATTTGCCGCTTCTACAGAGGTCATGAAAGGGAAAATTAGCTATAGATACCAAAACTGAGGAACTGCAGTTTTTTGGGAACTCCCACATTTGCTTCATTTTTCAAAGGCGGAAGTTGCTGCTTGCACCACACACAGCATTACCAGTAGTGTCACACTATTCCACTGCAGGTAGCAATATCACGCCAAGATTTGCTGCAATGCACCAACAAAGAAGAAAAAGACTGCAGACCTGTAAACATGTAAATATACTTAAATAATCGGCTTTGAAATGTCCACGATGCACACTGTTTTGGTGAGAAACACTGAAAGTAAACAACATTTTTGTTAAATTCCGCAAATAATGGGTAAAAGCAGCAGCTAGTAATGAAACAGTTACTTTTCTAATCAACATAGAATATAATATAAACATAAAAGCTACAAATTCTCACTTTGAGAACACAAATATTGTGTGAACAAAGAAAAATGATGGAGTAAAATTCACACCTTGAGTACGACGCAATCACACAAACTAAGAAAGGTGTGATTGTTTAAGTTGGTCCACATGGCTCCTGTGAACCCAGTTCATTCTTTCTTCTGTCTTTAAGGTGAGTGCTCAACAGACAATCAGGGAGGATGCAAAGGGCAACTGATGCTAAATAGATGAATGTTTATCACCACGTCTTATCATTATTCTTGGATACAGCATATGAACAGGTATATGACAACAGTATCACTGTGATTTTTTTTCCCACTAGATTGAAATTATTTTTGTGAACCAGAGAGCTATCTCTCTCTACACAAACTGACTAGTTCTTGCTATGGTGGTTGTGTACAGCCATGCAGCTGCAACAACACCAGGTGTTGCTAAATAAAACTGATGGTAGGCGTCTTACCCTCTGAGTGGGTATGCAGTTGTTCTATGCAATTATTGTAAGTACTTTCTATCTTAACATTCGCCTACGTTAGCAACTGCATGCAGCTTCCAACTTTTCTCTTTTCCAACTTATGTCATTTGCATTGAATGTGTTGTAACTCTGTTATGTTGTTCATTCTGTACACATGACATCTATTGCACTTCTGTAATAGAACCCTCTGTTGCTTTCCTTAAGATTTTTTCCTTTTTTTCCTCCCCGTTAAAGGGTCTTTTTGGAGGAGTTTTTCCTGTACCGATGTAAGGGTCCCAGGGCAGAGGGTGTTTTATGTGTAAAGATTGCAAAGCCCTCTGAGGCAAATTTTTTATTTGTGATTTTGGGCTATACAAAATAAAATTTTATTAAATTTAATTAAACAGTAAATGTTGCAAGCAAACTACACCAAAGCCTTGATATGGAGGATTTTGAGTAATTGCAATGCCTAGAAAGAAAATGGGGTTTCTATTTGGGTGTGTCCATAATGTTCTTCTTTCCATAGCCAACTATCTTAACATTCTTCACATTCTTCTCTCAGAGGGTCAAACTGTATATACTGACCGCCTTTGCATTCTCCTTCAAAGAGTAATCTTAAACCTTAGTGGATTATTCACTGAAAGCAATTAGTGAAGTGGTAAAATACTCTTTTGAAGTAACCAACTCCACACAGCAAAAACAGGGCTGACCTGAACGTGTTTTTATTGCTCCCTACTTCTAGTTCCAAGTGCCAAAGAGCATGTGTGATACAGTCATGAGTAAAGCCAAATATGAGGTAACATTCTGGCAGGCATTCAGAGATATACTGTCTCCGTCTCATTTGGCACAAACACCATGCGGTGCCCGATAGATACTGAGGTGTTTGTGCTTACACACCCCTATCACTTGCCTGAGAATAAATGCAAAGGTCATCGGGCAGAAATATATGTGATGCTGAAAACTGTAATGAAAATTTCCCTCTGTGACTGATATTGTGCTATTGTACAAATGTCATACATTAGCCTTTAAGCTCAATGGCACAATTCTGCACTATGACTATTTCATGGTGAATGAATATTTCCAGTTTTGAGAGATGTTGATTTATTGTTTAAAAGTATCCATTCATAATTAGCGCTTCATTTGAACCTGTCTATATGGGTTTATGGTTTGTGGAAGTGTACAGTGACCTACAAATGTATGTCTGAACATAGTTCATGATGTAATACGTTGTAAGTGCTTGGATGCCATTTACAGCTTATGTTTGCACTAATTACTGCAGTGTTGTAAAGGCAGATGCAGGAGCTTTATGATTCTTGTTTGTGTGTTTGTGAGCGTCTCTGGGTTTGTACCAAATTATCCTTTTGTTAAATTTTGTCAAAATTGACCAACCCAACAAAATCCTAAATTTCAATTTATGTTTAAGTCAAATATTGATCAAATTACTGTTTTAAAAATCCCATGTTCATGATCAGTGTACATTTAAAATGATTCATATTATGTGATACAAAACAAAACCCATCATCTAATAACTCCAGTTTGCTCAAATTAAAAGCCTTGATGCTTGTGACTTTGTTTGCACAGCTCACCACATTATCTGTGACTTTGGCTCGATTGAAGCTTCATAAGATATGTCTGTGGTGTACTTGTTACCACAAAGTTGGCTGTGGGAGCATTCTGCTTTTACCAGAATAAACAACTGGTTGGAGTGAAATGCACCAGTTTGTGCCTCATTAATCACCCAATGCAAAAGAAAGTACACAACTGTGCAGGCTTCATCAGGTGGGAAAGTAAACATTCTATGCCAACGCAGGTCAGACCACCTCACCATTTTCCGAATGAGACACCTTTGCTGCATGCTGTTTACATTTCCAAACCAGAAGGGAGTGTCTGAATTTGAACTCCATTTGAACCCCTTAAAATGGCATTGAGTGTTTATTTGTATAACGTTCAACATTTATGCTATTGATATAATTCTCCATAGGCAACTTATAGAAACGTGTAGGGTCAAGTAAGAACTTGAATTTTTTGTGTTTCATTATTTGTCAAACAAATATTTGATCCAACATGTTACTTTTATTCTGATGGACCATATTCTAAACATTACAATGTTGCAGCTTTTTATAGTCAAAAAGCAAAAGAACAGATTTTTCTCAGAGGCCTTCAACTTGTAGAGTCAGATATAAGTCAGTGACAGTCTTACACAAGGTAACACTTAGGGCCACGAACAACACTTGCAGCTGTCATCAAAGACGGTACCATTTGCACACGCACTCAGAAAGGTTTGGCCTCCCGCACACATGTAGAAGCTGGCATTGTCAGCTGGGTGGGGGTACATGCCGTCGGCCTTGTCTTTGCAGAAGCCCTGTCCTGGGATAGGGACAGTTGTCTTGGTGGATGGAGCATTGGTGGTACCACTGGGTTTGGTGGTTATGGTAGTGGCTGATGCTGTGGTAGTAACACTAGGTTTCTTGGTTGTGGTTAATGGAAGTGGAGGCATCTCTGTGACAAGTGGAAGGCACAAAAAGACAACATTAAACCAAAAGGTCAATTTTGTTAGAATATTCCATGTATAAATGGAACCACTGTTTCCCAAAAACTTGCCAAAGACCTTTACGCTGCACATGATAACTTCATTATTATTTTCTTACCACCATCAATGAGTTTACGCAGATGGGACAAAAGAGGATGGCTTCCCTCTCCACAGAACTCTCCTTTAAAGTCATCCAGATCCAAGGCCCACACAAAGGCACCGCCGTATTTCATAGCCTTCATGTACTGGACCTGAGTATTGAACAAGAAGATGAGTCAACCAAAAGATAATAAAGAATTTATCCATCTCTTGATTTCCACCCTGCACACCAACCCTAAATATGTAATCCCTGTGTAGTGATGTGCCACCTACCTTGATCTCATAGCTCTCCCTGGTGTCAAATCCTACCCACTCATTGTTCTTGCTGGCATAGGGAACTTTTTGGTCATCAATCCACTGAATGGTGGTACCCTTCAGAAAGGTGCAGACCTGAAAGACCAGAATAAAGAAATGCCATTGGATTGTTTCATGGTCCATCCATTCTACTCATGAAAGAATGAATTTCATTTAGTTCATACTCTACCTCATAGTAGGACCAGAATCCAGCTTCACGTGTGAATGGTCCGGCTGATGCAGCACCGCTAGCTGGGGCTCCAACGCCAGTGTTTGATGATGTCAGACGGAAAGTACGACCATAAGCAGCAAATCCCAACATCAGCTTCTCCACTGGGGTGCCGTTGTCTCTCCAGTATTTCATGGCAAAATCCTAAATGAAAATGGAAGGATATGAATGACCTGGATTTGTTCATGCATACAGTAGCAACTGACAGTGCATGTCAGGAATCAAAACGTTATTGTAGAGATTTATTATTGCACTTCCATAAAGTTAGGGGCTTGTGAGAGATGAAGCAGACTTAAAAAAGCTCCTTAGTTGTAGTTGTAGCCCATTGGTACTCCCCAAAATTAGTAAACATACGTTTATGTGTAAAATTGGCAGAGGGGATGATGATGAAGAAGAACTTAAGGTAATTTATCAGTAGGACTGACTAATTAAACTTAACAAAGTCAAAACAAAGATAAATGTATTTCCTGCACTGTAAATCCTTCACAGTAATTGCTTGTTCCTCGTCACATGACATGAGGTGCCAACTGCAGTGTTCAAAAGTTGAACTATTTGTCTCGGGATGCAGCCGACGCACCCTGAAAAATAAGCGATTGGGAACGCTTGCGCAGCATTACGGCGTCACGCCTCCTGCACGTCTACATTGACAACAATGGATTTGAGGGTGCAAATACGCAACATGTGAATGAAACCTTACAGTGTTGAAGTAGATGAGGTCACCAGTGTCATGTGAGCCACGGTACAGTGGGCTGTTGTGTCCAGTGAACCGCTCCCAAGCACCATGGAAGTCATAGGTCATCACATTGATGAAGTCCAGATGCCTGGAATGTATATGAAATACTGATTAAGACAAGCTACTATCATCACAAACATTGATTGATTTAATATAATAGCATTTTCAAAAAAATCTGCTGTACTTGGCAATCTCAGCAATCTCATATCCAGCATCGATGGTTCCCTTTCCAGCAGACACTGCAGCAGTTACCATGAGCTGAGGTTTGCCGGTGGACTTGGCCTCAGCTGCGTAGGCTTCAACAAGTTCCTGCAAGTAAAGACAATTAATTACTTTTTAAAATATAGTGTTATCAATGTAATATGTAAATATGTTCCCTATGGCTCATGAGTTCCTGACCCACCTTGCAGAGCAGACTGAACCGTATCTTGTCCACTGGGGGACTCCCACGAGATCCAGGGTACTCCCAGTCCAGATCCAGACCATCAAATCCATGAGTTCTCAGGAATTTGATGGAGGACTGGATGAACGTTTGACGGTTGGCTGGTGTGGACACCATGATGGAGAACCTGAAGAAATTTGTTTCACTCTAAATAGGACTTATACTGACATGCATTAGAGCTTTTAATCATGAGTTTGACATATTTCATGCTTCTATTTCTGTCTAAATTTATTCCTTGTTTGGGATGTTTTTAAAGGAGCACACATTTGATAAACAAAGTAGAAACACTCACTGAGTTGAGCCAAAGTTCCATCCACCAACAGCCAGTAAGGTCTTCAGACTGGGGTTCCTTTAAAACATACAAGTGGTTTGGTATGATTTGTTTATTGCAGAATAATTGAGTTGAAAAAGTTTGTTTATCATATTCAGTGTTTGTATATACAGTATATATATATATATATATATATAAACTGGGATTTTTTAATTTCACATTTCAATTTTGGTCATTCACACACAGATAAAAGCTCAAGCTGCAATTGCTGGGAAGAATATTTAATACCATGGAAAGACAAGTTCTTACTTGCTCTTCAGGCCGTTGAAGGTCTTGTACAGGGTCTCGTCATTCCATTCATAGGTAACCAACTCGTTGTTGTTGTTGACAATGGAGAAAGCATAAATCAGATGGGTGCAAAGGAAAGGATCCACATTTTGGGGCATGTATTTCCCAGTCCCAGGCCTGTACTGGGACCAGTTGGTAAAATAGCACACCATCTGGGAGGCAGTTGCTGAAGATCAGTGAAAGCAAATCAGTTGTCAGTATTGCACGTAACCTGTATTATTTTAAGACACACATACAACTACACTTTTAAGTTTGTCAATACAAACTTCAAACAGTTGTAGGACCATGTCATGAGTTTTACTTAGAAGTGTAACTTACCCAGCTGGCACATCACCAGGCACAAGCCTAAAGAGAGGTACAAATTTGAGAATAAATTGCATACTTTCAATTTAATGTATCATGTGATCAAGACAGGTGATGTAAAGCACTGAGGAATGATGACTGTTTACCTGCTAGAATAGTCAGCTTAGTCATCGTGATTTTCAAAGCTCACAACTTAAACTTTTTTTCTAGAATAAATAAACAGAAGGAAAACACAAATACAAATAAAATGAATATATGATTGCATATTCTTTGGAATTGTAGAAAATGCACAATTTGACAATTCATATTTTGAAGCATATGGCCTGTAAACAATGTTGGGCTGGTGCACAGTATCTCCACCAATGTGAACTATCATAGTTTCTTTAAAACATGTTTACTTGTCTGAGTCAAACAATATCAGTCAATTATGTATTAGATACCCCCAAGATTTCATATATAATACTAATTTCACATTGTTTCAGAAATTCAGAATAGCAGCAATGTCATGAATTGCACATGTACCATTCTCTTAATAAACAACTTTACTAAAGAAATGTCTTAGATTGAGCTTCACCGTGCAGACTTTCCCTGCTCTTTCCCTGTGAACCCCATGTTGCAGGTGTAACCATGTCTGGATGAATCCATTCCAGCCCTAAAAACAACTGCAGCACTTTTCCCCAACTTACAGGAAGCACTGTATATACATTTGTCTGAAAACTGAGTCATACTAAACTGGAGCTAAATCGCTTACAACAACTGACACTGCTTACCTTAGGACCTCAGAAGGAACTAATGTGTCTCAGGTTTCAATCTTCTTATATACATGAGGAGCAGGATACCAGTCCTCCTCACACACCATGAAGGGGAGGTGGGCAATAATGATGAGTTTCTTATGTATGTACAGAAGGGGATAAGATAAGTAACATCAGGCCTGAACTGACATATGGTGATAAGCTTTACTATATGGCAGAAACGGCTTGAAAAACAATCTATTTCTCTGAAAGATATGACTCAATTTAGGCCATTCCCCGGAATATTCAAAGCAGCAAAACAAAAACAGAAAATCTGTATATTTCTAGTGTGTTACTGTGATCTCCTGAACACAGTTAAGCTGTGTTTTTATCTTTCAGTCATTTGTCAGTAGGCGTTACCATGGGAAGGACAGGTCAAAGACATTGTTGAGCTCACATAGAGTAAGTCATGCTCTCGGCTGGGCATGCTTTACTACTCTTCACTGATGGTCTCAAAGAGCTGATGCAGTAGTTTATGAGCATTAGCAGAGACTGCAACTGGAACATATGTGTCATAGATTAGAATCATTTGAGGCTGGGCTGGTACATGGCATCAGTGTGGTTTCATCAGAAAATATATGTTATGCAGACCACATCATGGTATGTTAACCGTGATTTATGCTTGCCACATCAGCAAGAGTGTCTGTGCGGCCAAAGTGACGTCGTATCACTACCAGTGACTCTTTTTGAATAGTCATTAGGCCCATTGTTCATAGTGCAGCTTTAAAGGAATACTTTAACCCCAAAATATCAATTACTCACCCTATGTTAACTATGTTAAAGGATTTTTGAAGAAGTTTTTCTTGCATGCCTCCATGTTGAACAGTGAATACATGACTGAGAAAATTCTGCATAAACAGTCTCATGCTTGCGGAAGCGCTACTCGTCTGTGCAAGTACTGTTTGTGTGAAACAAATACATGTACTTGGAAAGTAGTGAGCATAGAACTGGATAAATGAGGCTTGGATTTTATTGCAGGAGTTGTGTGAGAGTTTGTAAACGGATGTTTCAATCTAGGTTTGCTGTTAGACCTGGACTAAATTTACGTCAATGCATCAATACTTCTCTCTGTTTTTTGATACTTTGTTTGCCCTAAAGGCATGCTAAAAAAAAAAAGTTTTCTTCAAGAATTCAATGTAACACAATGTGAGTAATTGTACAAATGATCAGGTTGTGGGTGAAGTATTCCTTTAAAGGCCCAGTGTGTAAGATTTAGTGGCATCTAGTGGTGAGGTTGCAGATTGTACGGAAAGTACAGTGGCCTTCAGGTAGGGAGAGTTATCTTTAGGATTAAGTATAACTAGGAGCTGCTCTTATCAATAAATACTCTGTTGTTATAAATGACTAAATAAAACTTTAAAAAAAATATTGAATTTTAAAAACATATAAATTCAGAACAGGATTATAATTTGTATTTCAAATATATCTACATATTTTTTATAGAGCAGCAACAGTAATGTTTACAACACCAAAGCCACTATATAAAGTCATTAATATCTCACTAGAAACAAATGTATAATGCCAACTTCTGAGTGAAGTTTAGAAAGAATGAAGAACACAGACATCCGTCATTCCTCGTGTCCTCTGTCCTCCTGTTCTCCTGTCCTCCTGTTCTCTGTCCTCCTGTCTCAGACATTTCTGTTCATCTTCATGTAGGGATTACCAAATGAGATACAGCATATTAATTAGTGAGCTTTATTTTTCACAGGACATACTCTGGCTAGCTGTTAACCCCTGCTTCCTATTTTTAAGCTGAGCTAGGCTAACCACCTCATGTCTCTAGCGTGCATACCATTCCATTGTACACAACGTGGCTGTGTAAGGTTTGGAGCTAACGTCTAGATTACTTTATCTCTCTTTTGTAGTAAAAAGCCGAAGAACATTGAACACAACCATTAACAAGCCTAATTATTAGTGAATATTGCTACACGTCTGATAACACATTGGAGCACAAATAAATGATTAATGTTTTTATTTGACATGGTTTTGTATTCTCCAGGAGAGAAGACATTTGTTATCAGGTATCTTATCACAGCCTCATAAACACTTATCTAAACTATAGCTGTAACTGCTCCTTGTTCGTGTTTTCCTTTTTAATGTTTGAAAGTCAGAAACTACTGACTACTAAGCATTGTGCAACACTGATTGTGATGAGTGCTTTATAAATAAATAAGATTATTATCATTATTATTATTATTGTTAAATGCTCATGGTCAGGAACAACATTCATTGTTTTCTCTTCAACCCCAAATTCAAACCTCTCTTAGATTTGCAGCCTATTTTTCCACATTAATGACAGTGCCACCAGTCTGTGCATAGTCGATCTAGCTATTAAATGTTAAAACGCCTTGTCATAGGAAGCAGGAATAGTAGGTTGCAACACTCATCTGACATCCTTTGGTTCAATACTGTGGACCTCAGGATAAAGATTCACCAACAGTCAAAGTGGACATGAAGCATTGACTTCCAAGAACAAAGTTCTATTCCTCAAAACTATCCTGATGATACATTTACTTTGGCCCGTCCACCAATGGGGTTGGGTTTTTGGTGGTGGGCTGATGTGATGACCCTCACCCACAGAGGACAGAGGACAGGAGGACAGAGGACAGGAGGACAAAGGACAGAGGTGATTTTACGGTCTAAGAGCAAAATTCCAGATCGCATGGAATGGAAAGCTCAAGGTTCATTTCATTAATTCATAAAAGCATATCAATAACAGTGCTTGTATCATCATCATCTAAGACCATTAAAGAAGATATAACGTATATTTCTGTAAAACCTACCACGAAAGTCTAATATTTGTGAAGCACCCTCAAAATCTTCACTTATTTCTGGAGTTCGCCAAGCTACTGTAGCGTGCACAGAATGACGTCACACAGGCTCAATCTGGTGCTACACATTTAATGAAGATGCTCTGTAACATACAAAAATATAACTTTAGGTGTACCGTCGCTCCACAGCGCGTTCTACTTCTATCTGTACAGAGATTCTCATTCTCTCGCGTATTCACCATATTTAATACTCAACAGTTGTAACAAAACAATAATATGAGCAACGGGGTCTCCCTCACACAAGGGCTCATTAGCACGGCTGCCGCCCCGCGCTCCTACTACTACTACTACAATGGCGGCCCGAAATCTGCATTAGCTGCTAGCTAGCAAAACTTACACAGTTAATCCTTTTTCAACTAAACATTTACAAGACCTAACACAGTGCCACCAACGTACAGTATAAAATTGTACTAGCCTGGGGTATAAAAGTAACATCACCAGCTTACCTGTAACATACAAAAATATAACTTTAGGTGTACCGTCGCTCCACAGTGCGTTCTACTTCTATCTGTACAGAGATTCTCATTCTTTCGCGTATTCATGCGAGACTTCAGTGTGGCTCTCCGTCACAGACACTACTCATGTCGCAACACTGACACCTACTGGCGATTCACTGGATCTACTGCCTAACATGTAGCTGATGATGAATAACACTGTACCCTCAATTTCAACTACAATGAACACTTCCTCCTCATAAACACATAGGAAACATAATAAACTCTCTTAACTTACATTACACCCAAACAATTATTGTACTTTCTGAACGACATATGACTTGTTGTGCCACACTCTCCCCCTCAATTTTAAATGTCTCCTGACATGTAGTTATCAAAGAGCGTTTCCACTAAACATATTGACTTATTCGTTTTTTCTGAATTAACATGGTATTACTCTAACTTTTTGACATTTAATGTTCACATGACCATCATTACTCTTGTAGTTCACCAAGTAGTGTCCATTCATCTTAATGTACAGTCCAGTTAGTATACCCCATTCATTTTCAGTTACCGTAACCTTCAAATCTTTTCAGATCAACACTTCAGTGTAACAGAACTCAAGTTTCGGCCTCAGTTCTTTTAGTCTGTTACCAGTCCCTTAGGTTTACATTACAAGTCAACTCTGTTCTCACTGGATAGTTTCCCTCTTACAGTTCATACAATTCACTTTTACTTCTTAGTGTCCATTTCACTGTTCATTCACTTTTTTTTTCAGTGTCTTTAATCAATGTGACCCTAACTGGTTACTTCTATGTCCAGTGCTATCCATGGTCGCCACAGTCTTTTGCAGGCTGGAGACATACTCACTTGTAGGCTCTCAACACCAACTTCCACCACGGTTGGCTCACCCAAAGCTCTGTAGGTCAATGTCTTTGGTCGGTGTCTCTCCCTCTGGGGGTAGTTGGTTGCAGGCCGTGGTTCTGGATCATCTTTCTCTGAGGCTGGTTCCTCTGATGACTCTTGTAGTTTCTCTCCAGGTTCAGCCGCACTGTCAACATCTGACCCTGGTGTCCTGTCCGTGATGTCTGCTTCCACTTCCTCTTGTTGTGGCACTCTCTCTTGACGACCCAGATATGGTACAAATGGCTCTGCATCTGGGTTTCTGCCTACAGCTCTCTGACTTGGTTGCTGGTAGTGTGGAAATCGGCACACCAGCTCAATATTTCCACTGCTTTCACTGTCTGAACTGTCCACTTGTCCGTTTGTGTGCTGTTGCCTTGTTCTTGTCTGTGTCCGTTTTCCCCTTTTTTCCTGTTTTGGGTCTGTCTCACGTTTCTCTAGAGGCAGGCTATCACATGGAAGTAAGAGGTTTCTATGTAACACACGACTTTTGCCTCCTCCCTCTGGTACGACCTTATACACAGGACTCTCACTGCTCCTTCTCTTCACAACATGAACTTTACTTTCCCAATATGATCGCAGTTTCCCTGGACCACCTCTTTCTGATAGGTTACGAACAAGCACTCGTCCTCCCGGTTGCAGGTCAGCCCCATGAACTCTTTTGTCATACCCTCTTTTGCCTCTGGAAGCTTCTCGAGCAGCTGTTTTGGAGGTAATCTTATAGGCTTGATGCATTCTGGCTTGCCAGTTCTGAACATATTCTGCATAACTCTCCTGTGTCTCACTTGGCTGTAGGTTGAACAGCAGGTCTATGTAGGAGTGTAGTGATCCATTACTACCAAAATGTACTCAAATCCTTGCTTGCAGGACTCTAAATGTAAAAAGTCTATTGAGACTAGCTCAAATGGGCGTGTGGTCACAATGGATACCAGAGGGGCTCTAGTTTCTTTGTGTGGTCGCTTTGCCTTCAGACACTCACACACACGGGTCACAAAGTGTTCAGTGTCACTATGCATACAGGCCCAAAAAAATCTGTCCCGGATCAAGTTTAGTGTCTTCTCAACCCCCAGATGTCCCATTTCCTTGTGCAACTCTTGAAACACTGTCTGTTGATGTTCATTTGGTAGGACAAGCTGGCATTTATCTCCTGCTTTTCTGTAGAGAATCCCATTATCATTGATATACAGTTTTTGCCACTGTCTCAGTAAGACTCTTACATCTGCAGGTTCAGTTTTAAGAATTTTCCTGGAAGGGAGCTGGTTATCTGTTTTGTACTGCAGAACCCGACCAATGACAGGGTCTCTCTTTTGGCTTTCTCAAATCTGCTCTGGTGTTAGTGGTTCGGCTTAAGTAGGTGAATTTGCATCACTCACTAAGTTCAGTGTGTCTACATGAGCCGTTGTTCCTCAGGCTGGGGGAGTGTCCTTTTGCATCATAACTCCCAGAACAGATGCACTGATCACCTCTTGGTTCACTTCCTCTGTACATTGTTCCATGAGTTAATTTATGTCCAATGGCATACGGGAGAGGCCATCTGCATCTGCATTGTGCTTTCCTGGTCTGTACTTAATGGAAAAGTCAAAGTCGGCCAGTTCTGCAACCCACCTGTGACCTGTTGCATTAAGCTTAGCTGTTGAAAGGATGTAGGTCAGGGGGTTATTAACTGTGTACACCATGAAGTGAGGTGCATGGTACAGATAATCCCGGAAACGCTCACATATGGCCCATTTTAGTGCTAAGAATTCTAACTTCCCTGAGTGCAGGTGATAATTTTTCTCAGGTGGAGTCAGTGTTCTTGAGCCATAACCAATGACGACCATCTTGCCATTTTGTCTCTGATATAGTACCGCTCCCAACCCATCTTGGGAGGCATCACAGTGGAGAACGAAGGGATGCGTGACATCTGGATACCCCAGGATGGGAGGCTCCATCAGTTTATCAATGAGGAAGTTCAGTGTCTCCTGGTTACTGTGTGTCCAGTGTATGGGAGTGTTCGGTGGAAGATTACCTTTATTTATAGCGGTGACACCCTTTCGCTTGTTCTTTGACTCCTCAGGCACTGTTTTCTCAGGAGATGCTGAGAGCATCTGGTAGAGAGACTTTGCTATTCTGGAGAAGTTTGGTATGTATGCTCGGTAATAAGAGAGAAATCCGAGCAATTTTCTCAAATCCCGAACTGTCGCTGGCACCTTCTCCTTTAATGCTTGCACTGGGGCTACTTCCGCTGGATCCATGGTGTAGCCTTCAGCAGACACAACACGTCCCAAAAATCTCACCAAACAACAATTATTGTACTTTCTTGAACTACATATGACTTGTTGTGCCACACTACTTTTTTTTAATAATTAGAATGAGCGTTGATCTCCGTCGTCATCCAACTTCTTTGTAGAACTAAGGCATCTTCTTTTGATGTCTTCTAATCAGTTATGTCTTCGTGTTTTCAATTCAATATCAGTTGAATCTGTAGTTCAATTCAATTCAATATCAGTTGAATCTGTAGTTCAATTCAATATCAGTTGAATCTGTAGTTTTCAAACTTTTTAGGCCGAATTTGTCCAACAATGGTTGAGCTACAGAGATGTCCTTAGGTATCTGAGTCACATCTTAAATGATAATGATGATAATAATTTAAGATTTTAGATTCATATATATGAAATAGAGTGTTGTTTTCTTGAGATTCATAACGTACAAATGTTGATATATATATATATATATATATATATATATATATAATTCATAATAAAAATCTCATTATGTATTATGTTATAAGTTGTAAAAAAAATGTCATGGTGAAATATGTCATAAAAAGGTAAAAAAATAAATAAATCATAGTAACCCCAATAAGAAAAGTGTTGTATAAATAAAGTTAATTTTGACATTCATGACATTTTTCATTTTCATTTGTCACTTTTGAAAATTAATTGTTATGACATTTGTATGGCATACTACACTATGACAATCATATGACATACTTAATCCATTAGTCAATCGGCAGAACAATAACCACCAGCTATTTTCATAACCTAATCATCATTAAAGCTACTGTCAAGAACTTTCTTTTGAATTGATTTTTAAAAAAAAGTTCTCTCATTTTAGTGCAGCAGGGTCTGACAATCTGCCCCCATCAGTCTTGCTTCTGTTCCCTCTGGTTCCCTCCAGCAAGTCGATCAATACGGCAGCGAGGTGAAGGAGGTGAAGGAGGTGAAGGAGGAGCTGCTCCTACCAGGCGCTGAGTTCTCCACCATTAAGAATAACTATGTAGCAATCTTCACGCTGATGGTCTTGTTTACTTATGCAGGTCACATAGAGGCATCAGTATTAAACTGAGACTGTTTCATAAACAGTTAAAAGTTATGCGCAGTAACTTTAAAGTAATTTTTCATGCAAAAAAGTCATTGATTGTTTTTTTTCATATCAAACAGAATATATTTGGGTTTTGAACTGACAAATAAAGACATAAGAAATGGCCTTGGACTTCAATATACTGGGATGGGAACGTCTAACTGAAAGTCTAACTGTTTTCTGATTGTTTTTTAGACCAAACGATAATCTCAAAAGAAATAGAAAAATTAATCCATAATGGAAATAATCGTAAATTGCAGCCCTACATAATTTTTAATGGAATACTATACTGACATTTTTAGGGCAATTTTTTATGAAAAACATTATTTAGGATACTATGCTATGTAATATATTCATATATTTATGGTCTGCATATTATGGTATGACTTGTTTTATGACATCTTTATATTTCCTTCAATTCTATTAATTTTTTATGACTTTTTTTATGGCATACTTTACTTTGATATTCTTTATTACCTACTATTTTTTGGCACTCTATGCTATGACATTTTTATGTTATATTACTTTGAATGGCATTTTTGAAACATGTATAATATTATTTCACTATAGTACAAACTTTTAACGGCATACCATACAATTAATTTTTTGTATAACACAATACAATACAATATTATAAGATATTTATGAAATATTTGTGGAATACTTTATTACTTTTATGTGCATAAGAGTTCCACATATGATTGTCGGTTTCTCAACACAGCCCTTCACAATGATGGATTTTATTCGTGGTTTTCATCCGAGCGCAGCCACTTTATTCATAATCCACCCATAGTTGGAATGTCTATGGAGAGACATATAGAAGAATATAATACAGGTGCGTGTGTAATTGTGGAGTGGACACTGATCATGGATGTGTAACTTTCACTTTACACTGGAGTAATCAAATTAAGGATTAATGTAGGGAAGCAGTATAACATTTATTGAATCATGCAATTAAAATTCCACAAGAATGAAAAGGAAATCAATCATCGTGTCAGTAGATTTTGTTTAATTTGTTGAAGAAAGCCATGAGCTAGCTACAAAGAGCAATTTTCTTATTGGTTGTTGGTGTGTGCTTGTAGTTCAGTCTGTGGCTCAGGGCCAGTTGCAGCACTTGCAGGAGTCCCAGTAGATGAGGCCGGGCTGGCAGCGGTGCAGGTACGTGTTTCCCTGGAAGCACTGGAAGTAGGTGGTCTTATCAGCTTCGTTCACATACAGGCCATTGGGGCGGCCACGGCAGAAGTCTGCAATGGGGTCCCTGGTGGTCGTGGGGGCTGGGGTGGTGGTGGGCTTAGGGCCGAAGCCTGCATATTCACACATGGAGAAAAAAATATCATTAATGGAATAAACAGAAGCTAAATCAAGCTTCTCTGACCACAAACTGCACCAAAACTGAAACACTAAACTCATTTTTATTAAAAACTTGAAAGGCCAATTTTTATTGTTTCAAGTTTCTGGGATTGGGCTATTGATCGATCAATAGATTAGATAAAAAAAAGTTAACCTTACTTAAAGATTGGCCAATTGGCTTAAAAACTAAGAAAAGGTACTTGTTTCACTTAAGTGTAATAGATACAAAAAGTATGTGTATAAAGTTCTTGAGACCTAACTTCAAATGTACTCTTGGCTCAGTATGGACTATCAGGAATTACTATTGTAAACAACAAAATCCTTTCGAGTGTAAAAGACATCACAGTGAGAGGAGACCGCTTTGTAAGTTAGCTGAGCTACAGTATTTACCCATTGACATCCTGAGGTGGTTGACGAGAGGATAAGGTCCAGCTGCGCAGAAGTATCCACCAAAGTCATCCATGTCCAGAGTCCACACATGAGCACCTCCCAGGTTGTTGGCAGTCATAAACTGGACCTACAAGACGAGCGCAACAGAGACAAAAAGGATCACACAGCAGCTACAGGGATATCAAGTAGACCTAGAACTGCTCTCCTACACCAACCTTACTAGAACATTTGATCACAGATCACGTGAGTGGTAATTTCTCCAGTGTCATTATAACTACATATAATAGTGGAGCTCTTGGTTACCTTGGAAGAATAGCTGCTCTGGTCATCATAGCCCACCCAGGCACTTCCATAGGTGGCGTAGGGAACCTCCTGTTCAGGGATCCATTCAGCAGTAGCACTGGAGGTGAAGTCACAGATCTGGTAACACATAAACATAGCAGAGTTAGATCAGACACGAGCACGGGGCTTTGAGATGGCGATACTCTTAGTTAAGTTTACCATCTTTACTGATAAAATCAATTTATTTCAAATTTTGGATGTGTTTAGGTGCTCAGTTGTTTAGCACCATGTTCTTCTTGATCAAATGTAGATGACTACAAGTCCTGTTGATGTTGAGTCATGTAGCAGCAGTAACCACAATACTTTGTGTTCTGTATTTAGGCTTTTCAAAGTCAACTGAACATTGACTGCGCAGTACCTCATAGAAGGACCAGAAGCCGGCAGTGCGAGTGTAGGGTCCGGCATCTGCTGGACCGTTAGATGGTGCTCCCAGGCCAGTAGCACCGGTGGTAAGGCGGTAGGTTCGGCCGTAGGTGGGGAAACCCAGCAGCAGCTTGTCTGCTGGTGCTCCCAGAGCCAGCCAGTGAGAGATGGAAGAGTTCTAACAAAAAGGAGATATATACGACAGCATAAAACTCAGTATTATTGACATTGGATCAGATGCCTCCCTGGAATGTAAAAGGTTTGCCTGTATTGTCGATCCAACTGTGAATAAACTCTGCAGCTTTCAGCTAATAGTTCAGGTTTATAGGTCAGAATTTGTGGAGACCAAACAGGAGCCAAAAGGGGGAGGGGCTTACATTCACATGCTGGATAGAAAACAATCTGTTAAAGCAGCTGTAAGTGGAAAAGGCTTTCTGAAAACCATATTTAGCGTAGCAACGCGAAACGTCGTTCTCATCAGTGAGATAAAACCTCTTAAACTGCATTTTGGACAATTAATAAACAATAAATAAACACTCTAACTAACATACTGTCAAAGAGTGTGTGTAGTTTGGAGTTTGTGTGTGTCTTACAATGTTGTGATGAATGTGTGAGCCGGAGTCCACAGAGCTGCGGTACAGTGGGCTGTTGTGTCCAGTAGCTGCCTCCCAGTGTCCATGGTAGTCATAGGTCATGACATTGATGAAGTCAAGGGGACTGTTGATTTTAAAAGGTTTCATTTTAGATCAGCAGAAGGAGAAGTTTCACCGTTGGAGGACGTAGTAAAAAAGTACATGCAATTCATTTAGTTTAACAGTAAAAGCTGTTTCACACCAAGCACGGATCTACATCCAAAAAATTGACACGGAAATAAAAAAAAAAATATATATATATATATATATATATATATATAAAGCTAGCATACCCCTGCAGAACATTCGTGCAAGGAAACGAAAATAAACAGACAAACTTAGATTTCAGCAAACTTGTAGAAGTTGCGGTTAGTTTACAGCCAACAGCTGGTCAGTTAGCTTAGCTAACTAAAAGACTGGGAGAAGACCCTGTGTGCATAGTAAAATAGAACATTCCCATACGAATTCTCAGAATTCCTGCCTCTCATTTTCGCATCGCACTGGTGAGAAACAGCAGTCCGCTGAAATCAAACTCACTCTGCGATCTTATTGACCTCGTAGGCTCTGTCGATGGTGGGAAGGAAAGAAGCCACATTGGCTGACAGCAGCAGCTGAGTCTTCCTGTTGTCCTTGGCGTCGTCCTCAAAGGCTTTGGAAAGTTCCTGTAGAATGAACCAAAAGAGCTCAGGTCCTCCACATCTGATTGTTTCTGTGCATCTCCCACTACAACACCACAGGTTTTGATGGAGACATCCCACAGCACTTTGTTTGTTCAGTCACTCGGTGTGTAATTTGTGTATGACTAACCGTGACCAGCAGAGTGAACCTCTCCTTGTCCTGCTGTGGGCTGCCATTGTGTCCAGGATATTCCCAGGCCAAGTTCAGCCCGTCAAAGTTATGGGTGCGGAGGTAACTGATGGCCGACCTGATGAAGGCTGCGCGGCCCTCAGGCCTGGCGACCACGGCGATGAACCTGGTGGGATGTATAAAGACAGATCTCTATTTAATCGACCTCTATTGTTGTGATACAGCGGCAGAGGGAGGTGCCTGACCTCTGTGTTGAATGTGTGTGAAGGACATGGAGGAACTCACGGACTCAATCCATTGACTGTTCCTCCGACAGACAGAAGAGTCTTCAGAGCAGGATTACTAATAGAGAGAGAGAGAGAGAGAGAGAGAGAGAGAGAGAGAGAGAGAGAGAGAGAGAGAGATCTTAACTGTAATCCCCACATCAACAAACAACACAAAGTTTACGGTCAAACTTATACTGATGGCATTGTACTTCTCCACTTAACTCGCTGGTCTGGCTGATTTATTTCGTTTGAAAATGATAGGACTTATGATGATGGTTCTTTGTTGCAGACTTTTATCTCAGGAGCTGTGCAGGAACTTGGGATTGTTTCTGATTCTGACAAACCTTACCTCCACATATTTTTTTTTAATCTGATTGTAATTTTACCCTGGCCATATTCAACTGTAAGTAATGGCATATTTTACACTCTACATATTATATTGAGATTGGTAGCACCAGATCTTTTTTAGGGGCTTCATAGCAAAAGAGGTAAATACATATGCAAACACCATTTTTCACTTTTTTAAAGCTTTTTTTTTGTGGCTATCCATTACATAAAATCAAAAATAAATCAATTTTAATTCCAGGTTGTTAAGCAACAAAATAGGAAAAAAACCAAGGGGGTGAATACTTCAGCAAGGTACTGTACATCCCTTCCTCGCTACACATAACCCCATGGGTGTATTGTTTATCCATTTCATTCATATATATATATATATATATATAAGTAATAACAACGTTTCTGGACTTGCCAATCAACCATTAGAAGAATCAGCCTGGTCTCTTAAAAATCATCTTTCCATACAACAAAACTGCCTTGTCAAATACGTTTTGAGGGAAACATATTGTTTGTCTGTTATGCGTTATCATAGAACAAGGAAGTCCACGTAAAGAGGTGATGTGAAACCAAAGTCGACGTTGACTTTCTTTGATTCATGTCATTTATCAATTTGATCTACTGTGTTGTGTCATGTGATCAATACATTGACTTTTACTGAGTTTTTATTGATCCTTTATTCATTAAAATACATCACTGATATTGGTCATTTATCCTCATTGGACACAATCACAGACATAGAAAAAAACCTGAAGAGATGGAGTAATGCTAATGTTAGCCTTGGACTCATGACGGTTTAAATAACCATTACTGAATCAGCTCTAAATTTGAGAAAACTATTAAGCAGAAGGAATCTCATGAGGTTTTTTTCTAACCTTTTTTTTATACCTTTATTATGAAAATGTGTTAATGAGGTTGGAAATTTATATAATATCCCTCCTTGCTCTTTAACATAGAACATGGTTTTACTTGACGACTCAACATGTTTCTAATGTTCATTGAAGTGTTGAAAATGGTTCTGGGTCTAAAACCCAGACAGGAGACCATCTGTGGGAGGGAATTTAATGTAGATATGGATATTGAAGACACGTTCACTCACACATTCTTGAGGTTGTTGAGCCTGATGTACTGCTGCTCATCATTCCACTCGATGGGGATGATCTGGTTGAAGCTGTTGATGGTGACCAGAGCGTAGACAACATGTGTGCACAGGAAGGGGTCAATGTTGTCCGGGGTGAATTTGGCACTGCTGGGCCTGTACTGGGCCCAGTTGGTCATGTGGCACACCAGTCTATTGGATGAGGCTGAGGGACGACAGTGGGATAACAGTGATGAGACGTACCTGTGTTTGTTCTGACACTTTGATTGAAACGATGTGAGGAAGAGTCAATGTCTGTACAAAACTAATGCTTACCAATGTGCAAAACGAGCAGAACGCCCAGAGCTACAAAAACAAACAGAAGGAGATAAGATGTGAGACTTTGGCATTATAGCCATGTGATATATAATGTATACATACACGTCCAAGGAAGGAAAAATAGAACAACTACAACAAGCAACTCAAATTAAAGTCGCTGCGAAACAACCCCAATACATTCACCTAGTCGTTTTAAACCCTAAGAGTACCACATAGACCATTTTTTGTCTATTTTATGGGGACAGGTGATCATGCGTACATCATGAAGATTAATTTGATTGATGCAGCTTTGGGTTAGGCGCCTATTCAAGTGTTACATTATAATGGAGGTATATGAGGCCATTCCTGTTATGATGGAAGTATATGAGGCCATTCCCGTGCTCTATTATGTCTCATAAGTTGTTGCAGCATTTTTCGGGTCGATACCATTTGTAACACAGATTTGGTGCTAAACAAGAGTATTTTTGATCATTTAATCCTAGAGGTGACATTTACCCTAGTTTCACAAAGTAGTCTCACTACAATGAAACGGCTACTATGAGGACTGACTTCATCACACAACACATGAATACAACTGAGCTCATTGGATCCACAAGAGGCTCAGCTGTCCAGTCAAACCCAAGTTATTTAATTCCAAGACTGTTGAGGGACCCCAGTATGCAGAAATATTTAAATACACCATTTTAGAAAAACACATCTATACTGCATGAAAAACATTTGTTTTCTCCCCAGACTACATGTGATTATCACGCAATGGGCTCGTCTGTAAAGGAGAGACTCACAGGAACCATAAAACCCATTTTTATTCACATATCTTGAGGTGAGAGGTCAAGGGACCCCTGTGAAACTGGCCATTCCAGTTATTTAGCCCCCTTCCGAACAAGCTAGCATGACATGCTACCAATGGATTCATTAGATGGAGTAGTTTCATATGATATATATCTTCTCTAGCTTTAAGACTGAGCCCGCTACAGCCTCTTTAAAACAGTCATGTTGGAGGCAACATTCGATTACTTCAATTATTTGGTTTTAATGAAAAAAGTAATTATGTCATTTTATTAATTTTATTCATTTGAGAGCAATTGTATTACTTAATATCAAATGTCTGCTAGATTACAATCTAGGATACGACTTGATTAGATACTAGTTATGTAATATAATAAGACATTAGAACAAATAGACACATTTAGAATTTGTAAAACATGAGATTAACAAGATTAATAATGGTTAAACAATACAATATTAAGCAAAAAATTGCACAGTTGTTGTAAATGCTCAAAATAGCTTTTAAAACGGCTTAATTCACTTATGACTGAATGATTAAACAAATCGCTGAATCAATGTGAGTAAATGAAGTAAAGGGAAGAGGTCTTCCTACGTCTCACTCCTGGAGTTTTTGAAAAATGTAAACTATATCTGTATAAAGTTATTGGCATCTTATATGTATGTGTGTGTCTTTGTGTGTATATAACTGGTAAACGGAATTAAACACATGACATGTGTAAATGGTATTCACCTATCAGGAGTTTCCCCATTGTGCTCTCTGAAGATCCAACCGATTTTCTGATGCAGCGGTGAACCTCTGAATGATCATAAAACATTCACATGAGATGATAAAACACATGAAAAACAAAAGCAGATATCATTTAGCTACTGCTGATACAGTTATTACTTTATCTTTGCTCTTTTTTCTTCTATATTTCGTAGATATGTAATTAAACAGCTTTTTTTCTCAGACAGAATAAAAAAAGACTTTGGCACTATTCTTTAACATTCTATATGCAAAACAATTTAATGATTATTAAACAAAACTATTTCATAAGTTAGTCAATAACAAAAATAATTCTCAGTTGTTGGCCTACAGCTGCTAATAATAGTTGTACAATGTAACCACTCTTCCCCTTTTTTAAAATAGAACATTATTATTACGTTATTGTTTGCACATGAACACATGAAGCAACTTGCAGCTAAATGCAAGTTGTATATGACACAAATGCTAACATGGCAACGATCTCATTACCTTTCTTCAAGAGGAAGCGAAGCAGAGTCTAGAACTCGGTGGCGTCGAGGCAGATTTATATTTTACTCATTAATGACTAATAGTAGGTAGCAAAGTGCAGCTGATAAGGGCTGGTGGTGGTGGGAGTCTGTCTGACGTGCACAATAACCCCACTTCCAGTTAAGACTGGGCGAAGCCATGTGGGAATTAGACATGCTGGGAAATGAGCTATCAGTTAAATTTCTACATCACAGCTCCGGTAGTGATGTGAAGTGTAATCAATGTGCAATAATTAGTGAGTAATGATCATCTGGGTTTGGTTCAGTGTTTGGACAGAGGCAACCCCACCATGTGGACAGGATTTTCTGGAATACTTTGTGCAATCAAATACGATTTTGTTGATTTTCAATTAGCTCCATTGGAACTTATGTCAAACTTTTCATTTTCTATGTCTACACATTTTAAACCTCTTAAACTGCTGATGGACCATTAAACATTGACACCAACAGGAATTGATGCAAACTGTGCACTGAGGACGTCAGTAAAAGGATAGTCTCACATAGCCAGGCCTTTCTGCACAGTCGTATCATCGCTAAGAAAAGCTCTTGGGTGGTGCAAAGCACAGGATGTTGCCTTTGTAAAAAAAAAGATAGTGGAAGTGGAGAAGAAGACTTATACCCACAGTCTACATCCACTGAGTCAGAGGTGTGACTTTAGGGTGCCACTGTCAATAAAATCTCGGTTCTATTTAATTTAACTGCGATCTTGACTCACTGAACATGTTTGTACAATGTATTTTGTCAATGTTCTAGAGTAAACACACATAATATCTTCAAAACCTGCTTAGAATATACTGTATATGACTATATGTAGTGAGACATTTGCCATGAAATTAGCTGTGGAAATTCATGGTCCTCACATTAGGATAGCTAATAACTTTGCCGGTTAAAATGTAACCAGACAAACTCTTGTATCAGTTTCAGGCGGCATGCCGATGCGGTAAACTTGCATTCTCTCTAGTGTCAATCAGGGGGCGACTCCTCTGGTTGTATAGAAGTCTATAAGAAAATGACTCTACTTCTCTCTTGATCTATTACCTCAGTAAACATTGTAAACATGAGTTTATGGTCTCAATCTCTAGTTTCAAGTCTTCTTCAATACAGCATGATGTTCATTTAGTAAATTATGGTCCATTTAGAGTCAAACAGACCATAAAGCAGGGTATGTTTTAGGGGCGGGGCTACCCATGTCCAGTCAGCTAAATCATGAATCATGCTATGGAAAAGGCATGACTCGCCCTACTCTGCGTCTGATTGGCTATTAACTGTTACCTCAGCAGGTTGGATTAGTTAGGTTTAGGGATTAGGAGTGAAATAAATTAGGGTTAGTGTAAGAATATCAGAGCCAATTAGAGGTAAAGTAGGGCGGGTCATGTCATCGGATCAAGGCTTGTCCGTGTTTTCATTTTAGAACTTTAACTTTTTCTCAGTGTGTTTTCAATTTATTAAAGTTAATTGCAACATTTTGTTTGCCATAAAATATCTTTCACTCGGTTGTACTTTACTCCATCCTCTCGTGTCACTTCTGTTCGCAAAAAAAACCAAGATGGCAATGGACAAAATTGGCGAACTCGAGGTTTCAAAACTGCAGTGCACAAACCAATGGGCGACGTCACTGTGACTACGTCTCCTTCTTCTATAAAGTCTATGGTTACCCTCAACAACAACCATCTGCTCCAGTGTATATTGGAAGTTAATCCATTGAATGTAATAAAAACACAAGTTACTCAAATACAATCCCAAAGTGTTTATTTGAAATCATATGTACAAGTAGCACCCCTCCCTCCCACCCCTCCCTCACGTTGCCATTCAATCACAATTATGAAAAAGCCCAAGGACTACATTATCCAGTGCATTCAGCCAAGCCATACAAAACAGACTCGCTGTTACCACCTTAAGTGAGTGATGAGACCAGTCAGTCCGCCAGAACATTCAGCAACTGGGCTCAGAGACACGGTGAAATGACTGTATGGCTCTTCAATGAATACTAAAGGCATTGGGAAAAAACTTTGTACATAGTAAAACACAATGAACAGGACATCATTCAGCGGCTCTGAAAGCATCTCCACCTTCTGGTCTAGTGCAGAGGTGAAGCAGGTGTGTGAGGCTCAGCATTTCTGAGTGAAAGACAGTGATGGTGATTTCTCGTATATTGGTCTAACCCAAATTTAAACTTCAGTTCAAGATCATGAAACTAATAATCATAATGACTGTCTACAGCTAATAGCCTACAAAGTGTTATTCTAGGTGTACGTGTTTTGACATTTGTGATATTTTGCTTTACAGTATTCATACAAATGCCTAATATATTGTTTTTAATTTTACCCAAACTAATGTAAATTAAATGATTAAAAGTATAAAGCATGTGATGAAAAGTTACATTTTCCTGACAAAATAGAAAACATCAATCAAGTATTCATTCTTAGTTCATGAAGGCAAAAAAAGTAAAAGTAAAGTAACACAAAAAGGTTTTGGTTGTCCAGACCATTGAAATATTTAGGCTTGTGAGCTCCTTTGGATCACCTATTTAGAGTTCCTTCCAATTTAATTCACAAGCTTGTTCACACAATGATTTTGTCATTTTCAAAACATTTATTTAGTCTTCTTGAGTGAGTGTAAGAATAGCCCATCCATACAGAGCAGAAAACAAACTGGTGAATCTGTATCTTCAGGATGAATCCTGTGGTTTCTACAATGATTCACCAACTCCTGATGCTTTGACTTTGGAGCAGTTGACCTGAAACACTTCCTAGTTTTTTTCCAGAGCTTTCAACCTCTCGGTTTTCCTTAGTGGATGGAGTTTAAGCAAACTACATGCCCTGAGGAAAAGTATGAGTAGCAGCTGAAACTAGTAAGCGGACTTTGAGTTCAATCTTTAACACATCACAGCCGCGTTGGGTCTAGTGGAACCGAACCCTGGAGCGTTCGTCCCATTGGTGCGGTTTGTTTGGGTTGGTGTGGACAGCGGATTCGAACACCTCTGCAGACCAAACAACCGCTTTCTGATCCCCCTCGAAGGGGTGGTCTTGGACCGCTGTCAATTGGAGCGGTTCAATTCTGGGGAAATTTGCAAGGAAGCTAGCTAGCTGGCTAGCAAGTCGCTAAATGGGTAAAATGTAAGAACTTTGCTTCGTCCACTCAGTGTAGGAAAGCACATCACATGTGTCGAGGCTACTGCTGAGTCATACGGGTCAATACAAGTCAACTGTATGACCAATAATGGAACACCATTTCGACCACATGATTTTTATGAACAATTTCTGGACCGTTTGAGTTTTGCATTTGTACACCAGTTAGAGAACTGGTCCGCTTCTGGAACCGGACCTTTTATGTGTGAACCAGCCCTAAGACTGTTTCCAGGGTCAAGACTGAACTTTCATGCTGTATGTTGTTAAGATTTGAGATAGCCTGAGCTAGTGAAACTAAAACATGGCTATTATATAACAGAGAACAAAAGAGATAGACTTCATGTCTATCTTTCACATGCTGACCAGGACAGGATAACTGTACATGTTACATAAGAGCTGATAAGATGCTGACAGGATTACAATGAGAACGATATATGACACATTAACTATTCTCTGATAACTTTGGCGACCAACTCTTTCATCTCTAGCGGTGGCTAATCCAATCATGTTAACCTACCAGCATAAAAGCAGCTGCAATAAACACAATTAACACTGAACAGAGGCATTTTTACATCGTCGTCGAAATTATTCAAACAATGCAGGCACAAAAAAATGTGAGCAAAGAATTCATCCATTTTGACAAACCCCAAAATGAGACATAAGAAATATAAAATGTAAACATTCATTTGGACCGGTGACGTTTTTATGTAGCTTTCCATAATTACAGCTAAGACAAAACACAAACAAGCATAAAGACATTAGCAGGAGCTGAAAATCAATGATAAAAAGTTCTTCAGTGCTTCAATGAGTGACTGATTCTGTGTTCACACTGTGAGCAACAAGACATAAGTTCAACAATGGAATGCTGCTTTTTAGGGGAGTTGTGGAAAAACAAAGCAATGTTGTATCCTGACACAAATGCTTACATTGAAAATTATGAGTTTCATGTTAACAGTGTACATAATTTGAAGTGTACATGATAAGCTGTATTATGAAATTCCATGTTTTTCACAAAATGGGGAACACTGACTTTACAATTGACCCTTTGCTAAGCACCGCCCCCTGCTGCTACGTCAAGCCGTCCGAGCCACCATGGAGCCCACACTGTCACTAACTGCAGTATCACTATTACATGTTTCCCCATGACGAGCTCCAAATCCACTTAAGCAACCTGAACATGAAGAACATCTGAAACCACTGATGAGAGTCTGTGGAGCAGAGACAGATAATTGTCAGAGCTAGCTAAAGCTACGTTATGATTGGCTAAACTGTGGTTGAGGGACAGGACTTAGCGAAGGGTCCATTATGACAGTACTTACCAAGCAGTGAAAAATGCATGAGGAGCTTAATATTGTAGATGCGGACCTTTACAGCTCTGTACACCACCCACAACCGTTCAGAAAACAGACACTTATCAGTCAAGTTGCTCTCAGAGTGGACAAAACAGGCAGACACCCATCCCATGTAAGACTGCACTGTATGTACACAAGTTATACACATCATTTATTCTATGAAAAATGTACACCTGAAGTCTGTATCTCGCCAGCTACAGTTCGGAGGACGAGTGTATGAGACGCGTCAGCCACATATGTGATGGTCCCGATAAGGCATGGTTTTACTGACACTGGTACATAAATACACAACCAAACAGGGATTCCCTGCTCCCTCAACCCTTTCAATCCATCCAGACTTAAAAAAAGACCCTCTTTGTTTTTATTTTTATTTTTTTAAATAATAAAAATAAAAAATAAAAAAATGTAAACTGAAACCCTTCCTTCCTCACCCACCCATTCAATCCCTGCAGTGCTACAATCTTCCCCGACCACCTGAACCCACCCCAACCCCAAACACAGGCTGAGACACAGGACAGCTTTAGCTTCAAGCCATTCAAAGCAAAAAGTCCACGGATCGGCTGAGATCACAGGCCAGCCAACGACACAAGAGTGAGTAGAAGCAAGCCGGTGAGGAGGTGGAGAGGTTGACTGGACAGAGTGGAGGAGGCCTCGTTCTGCACCATCATACCAGTTCCTGTGTGAGAGACAGTATGTACCAAGTCAATTTAACATGACGTAACATTTCTGAATGTAACATGAATATTTCCAGCATTTCATACTCTTAATCGGTAAACTAACAGGTTCAAATGTGTCCCAGTTAACACTGTACGTTAATAGGGCTGGTGTTTGAAACTCAATAGACCCTTTTGCTGCTGACATCACGATTACATCACAGTGTTGGCTGGAAGCAAAACAAAGCAAAGACGAATCACCTCAGAGTAGTGGGCTGAAGTTACACATCGAAAATGTCATCTTGCTGTAAATCAAAGGAGCATGGCTCTAACTTTATCACGCGTTTGAGAGGAAAAACTGATTCAAGACTAGCGAGCTATAATATTGGGGAAACGTTTCAGAGATGGAGAGAAAATGTAGTCAAAAGTTTAGCTTAGCCTTCTGCTAATACTAGTTAGCCATCACGGCTGCTGCGTCGCAGCGGTGAGCTCACGGCTCATGCATAAGGCTAAACTATTAGAGAGATGGAGAGAAATGTTGCTGATAGTTTAGCCTTACTGCTAACTGTGAGCCTTTGAATGCGGTTAGCAAAAGCTAATAAGGTGTATTTTCTCTTCATCTCTGTTTTTTTTAAATGACTTTTGGGTTGCTTTGCAGTGCAGGCAGCTATTGCCAGAGCTGGAACAGCAGCTCATTTTGCAGGATGTATATGGCGTCGGTTTCTCTTCGCACACTTGGTTTCTCTATCAGGTGTGTACAAGTCTAGCCATATAATGGGGCAGGAATGAGACCTAAATCCCGCAAATGAGTTAGAATTTTTCCGATTCCCTCATCTTGAAGTCAATAGGTTTTTAAAAATAGAGTTTTTGGTTAGATGCCTGAAATAAGGTCTGTGGTTAACACAAGCTGAAGTAATTTATGAGCTCTGTTCTACGTTATAAAATATGGCAGATACCCCTCCAGTGAATTTCAAGTGGCAAGCGGTTGCTAACAAGTGGCTAAAAGAGGCTACAAAACGCCATCACGCCCAATAGTCCGCCTTCAGCCTTTTCTGCTGAACAAAACGTTTAAGCATCAAAAACTTGTGTTCGCCACAGAGCTATTTTTCTGCAAAAATCCAAAAGGAAGAAATTGGCTTTTTTCCCTGCAGCACCCTACTGTGTTAGCGTCTAGAAGTCGGCCAGTGTTTGCTAGCGGTCAATTTTAACTTGCTGAAGAAACACTTATGACTGGACATATTTAGGGAAAGTTGTATTTCAAAATCTGTCTCATCATGTTTACTAACAAGGGGTCATTTGGTACCCACCGATACGTATCTGTAGCACTAAAGTATGAAAAACAGTCAAGTAAGGTGGCATCAAATGTCTGGTGAGGGAGTTCAACATTTAAATCAAAATGTTGCCAATATTGGACTGTTTGATTTAGGTTAAAGGCTTTAAGTTGTTGTACTACTGCTTGTGTTTGGACATTTAAAAAAATTTAATATTTCACAAAGTCAGCTATCAAAAGCCTCATTTCGTCCTCTTGACCTTACCTTTATAACCAAAGTACCTTAAATGTCAAACCATAATAAACTCTCACTCTCCCATATTTGTTTTAGATACTGCTGACATGTTTATGATCCAAATAATAGATATCCTAATGTTCCAATCAATAAGTTAGCACGGCCTTGGTCTCTGAGGAGGGGTTACTTCCTTTAAGAGCACGGCATATAACCTATTACTAAAAAGTCTTATTAGATGTCATTAAATTATGGAGTTGTGACAACACTCATCAATATTAGAACATAAAACCCAGAAATCTTTACATAATCGTGTAATTATGTAATAAATTCTTCTTTTCTGTTCTTTTGTTCATCTTTTGTGATAAACCTGTACGCACAGACTGCTCGTACAGTGTGCATGTTTGACCCCTCCTGCTCTCTGTTATCCCCTATACTGTGTTTTAATCAGCCAAATTCACAATATTGTTGATCTTATTGACATGTTTTGACTTTTGTCAGATGTCAGATACAAAGGAATGAAATCTGACGGTGGCCCATGAATACTATGTTGACCAGCAGTCATTAACAAGCTGCACGTCAGCTATTAATAATAAACGTACGGTTTGTGTTCACTTCATTTGTACCTCAATGTCTATTGTACTCTGCTTATTCCTCCAAAACATCACTGTCCCTCAGAGAAAGCTTCGGTGTGTGCTTCTCAGTTCCTCACCTGAGTCCCGGGACACAATAATCTCGTGTGCTGGCCCATCCCCTCCTTCTCCCCAGGACCGGATCTCCAACACCACATAGCCGTTGTCTTTTGGCAGCGGCAGGCTCATGGACGTCTTGGTCTTGTCCAGAACCTTCAGAGAGTTCTGGCCCTCATGTTTGTAAAGAACCTGACACACAGAACACAGCAGGTCCAGATTTAAGTTCAGACCTCAATGTGCATTTTTACACTTTTCATCAGTTCAGAATTCACAATGTTGCTGACGGTGTTTTTCTGTGACTTGGGCACTGCTACTGAAACAGTTTGTGTTAGAATCAAAGGATCATTGTTACAGCTGTTATCTTTTGATGGTCATGCATAAGCTGGTACAAGGCTCATCAACATGATCTTTGATTTTGTTATACTGCCTCTTTATTGCTTCTTATATCTCCCACGTAGAGCAGATTAGGCACATTGTGATCGGACAAAACATCAGGCAGCGTGTGTGTGTGTGTGTGTACTCATGCCGAATTACATGAGGGTGGTTATTATTAAGCCTCTTAACATAATCATCACATGAACTTGACAGCTACATTTGTGTGTCCATTGTTAATAATGTAACATCAGGCTGCATAGAGCCCTCTATAGATCTTCACTCTGATTTATGCTGTTTTTTGGTCTGACAGTTGTTTTGAGCAAGTGTCATAGACACATCAATCGGAAGCCAATTGATCGGTGCATTTCTATCTTTAAGTCGTCTGGGACCATGTCACCTTACAAGTCTCTGAATGCTATATGTTAAAGCAACACAGCATGAACCATCATTTGTTGCCATCTTGTTTTTTTGCAACCATGTGACACGAGAGAGTGGAGCTAAGTACAACCGTACGCTACAAGTAACTGTAATGAACTGAAAACACTGTAAAACACGGACAACTCCTAAACCGGACAATGCCGCGGTAGCGACCTGTCAATCACTGGGTTATGGGGTGACCGTGGCTAATTGGAGAGCATCTTTCAATCAGAGGGTCGGCGGTTCGATCCCCTGCTCTGCTAGTCTCATGTCAATGTGTCCTTGAGCAAGACACTTAACCCCAAAATTGCTCCCGTAGCTGCGTCTACGGTGTGTAGATAGATACTGAATTGTATGTCGCTTTGGATAAAAGCGTCTCCTAAATGACTGTAATGTAATGTAATCACTGTGTAGCCTAAAGCATCCCTTGCTTTATGGTCTATTTGACTCTAAATGGACCATAATTTACTAAATGAACATCATGCTGTATTGAAGAAGACTTGAGACTAGAGATTGAGACCATAAACTCATGTTTACAATGTTTACTGAGGTAATAAATCAAGAGAGAAGTCATTTTCTCATAGACTTCTATACAACCAGAGGAGTCGCCCCCTGATGGACATTAGAGAGAATGCAAGTTTAAGACACTTTAGCAATGGCTTCACTTTTCAGACCCAGAGGTTGCCTCTTGGTCTCAACAGTTTACTCAACTAATTCCTGTGCAATTAGTGATTTTTACATAATGTAGGCCGAGTCCTATTAGAACTAATACGTTAACATTCAAGGTGTGCAGTTATGCTAGTCTTGCTTGGTACTGACTTAATGATTTATTGTTCCAGAATTTTATCAAGTGAAACTGTAAGACCTGAATATTTTAGCACACGAGTCTCATGTCATGTTTTAAGGACGTCACGTGTCATTGCTGTCTCTCAAGTCTTCACTTTTGTCACTACAGTCTGTCCAGAGTTTAAGAGTCATTGCCTTAAGTCCACACTTAAGAAAAATACTACCTGGGAGAGCCCTTTTAGAGAGTGATTGTCTTTTATGTGCCACATTACATGCAGACAAACATACCCACGCACACACTTCTGGTCAGACAACACTCACTTTGTAGCCCAGTACTGCTGACTCATTGTGCATGGCCTTCACGTGATCCCACCTCACCATTACAGATGAGCCATCAGCCTTCCATGACACGTTGCCCGGACGGCGATTAGGGGCTGTAATGGAAATACAAACATGTTGAAAATGTGTAGAAGAAGAAAGAAAATCTGATTTTGGGTGTGGAATAAAAAAACAAACGTTCAAAAGAGTAGTACGTTTTGGCCATTTGAGTTTAAAACATAAAACATCCTTTCTTGTAATACCATTGTGAGTCACTGTAGCATCCAGTCTGTCCTCAGTCCAACATGTATGCTTTGATAGTTTGTTTATTGCTTTAAATCCAAAGAGGCAGAAACGAGAAAACAACTTACGTTTTCATTTTGCCCTCTTTTCGTCCAGGAAACTACTACGCCAGGAGACAGACCTTCAGTTAGCGGTTAGCTGTAGCAACTCAAATTCAGCAAGCACAAACCCCACCTCTGCTGGTCTGATCCCAGGGGACTGCCCTGACAACCCAACGGATCGGTAAACTTTTTGTTGCTGAAGTTACAGAGGTAAGACACAGAATTCCACATGCCCGCTGTGACTCCCGCCACCGGGGGTTGCGCTGGCTCAATTGGGGTTAACTAAAGGTTTGTCTCCCAGAGCTGCCGACTGCTCTCTTCCTGACAAAGTAGTCTCCTGGTGGCGGGGAGCTTCACCACATTTGAAGATTATCAGACAGCAGTGTTTTTTTGACCGTCTGTCAGTTTCTTGTCCAGACATAACACATTAACCTTTATAAAATATACACTTTATTTAAAATGCCTGTAAATACATTCACTGTGACACACTTAGAGGTATCCATTCAGCTCATATGGTATCACTTGTGTATTTACCAGAACATTAGCTTTTTTATGTATTTATTCATCAATATTTCATGTAAGTACAGTATGTCAATATACTGTGTGTGTGTGTGTCTACAGTTATTGATTTATGTCGACTGTACAAGGTTTGAGCAAGCCATTTAAATGATATATTATGCACTAGCCAAGGTACATAGATACATTTAATTTGAAGTAAATGCATGAAGACACATGTTACAATAATGTGGTCTACAGATAAGTGGGGTATGTTTTGACAGATGTAGGTGCACTGTAAAAAAAGTCAGTGAATTTTACAGTGAAAAACTGTTAAATCACAACAGTAAGAGACCGTAAATTGTAAATAGGTTATATTCAGTTTATCTGACAGTGAAACACCGTAAATATATATATCAGCCGAAACAATAATTTGTGCATGTATTTCTTGTAAAAAATACATTTTGTCACTGTTAAATGCATTAAAAATTGTACTGATAACGGAAATACACCGTTATATGAAAAAAAAATCCATACCGTGATTTTTGCATTCATTACTTCTAAAAAATACATTTGATTACTGTTAAATGTACAGACCACTGTACTACCAATGGAAATATAACGCATTATATATTTAACAGCCAGCCTTGCATGTTTTGCATTTATTAG